>NW_027362764.1:93521045-93531045 GCF_046119375.1 Phyllobates terribilis
CCATATAGTTAGAACAGGTTTTTACTCCATCTGTTCATATCCAAAATATGAGAGATGAGCCTCCTAGAAAACTTACCGCTACCCCGAGAATCATACGTGTCATCAGAGATCAGTATTGCCTCAGAGATACAAGCTCAGCCAGGCAAGCGGCTGTCACTGATGGAAAACCCAAGACAATGTTTTAATGAAATCACCTCACTAATAGAGACAGACAACACTATGCATTTCACAGTTGAATGTGAAAATTATCATGGATTTTGTGTGGAAGTATCCTGGTAAGAAAAGCAAAAAGAATAATGCAAGTGCAATAAGGGCAGAAGGCTTTCACATATCATCACAAATTGTACTGAGTTTACATGGTTTGTTTTCTAGCGGAACAATACCTAATAGCTTTGTAGATACTTTCCTTTAAGTTTTGGTAATGTTAATTTACACAACTGTTTATTGGTGTTTCCTGTGGGAAAAATTAAAAAGTAGAGATCTAAGAAAAGAAAAGTGTAGAACCAAGTAACACCATAGAGTCAGATATTCACGTGTCCACCCCCTAGTTTCCAAAAATTTTGTCAAGGACTCCAGTTGCTCATGACAAAGTTGATACCCAGACAGATACAATATATATATCTTCCAAAAGAGAACTGTGAAATATTTTTCACATCTCAGGATAGGCCAAGAAGAAAGGCCATATATCTGTAGGTTGGGCATCTAAGAGGGGGTTTCAAGAATAACATTTATTTCTACAGGAAAAAAGCTTTAGAAAATAACCCTTACTCATATGCTCATTTCCTCACTATTCTGGGGGGTCCCCACTGGTTTCTGTTTACTTCCCTAAGTAATCTCTGCCGCCAATCATTGTCCAGTGATTGGCTGCAGCGGTCATGTGGGTAGACAACATGTGAGCAGATGTAGGGATGAAAATGGAGACTGAAAGGGATCCAGGAGCATTACGTGATACCCACGTGATTAGTTTGTTTTTATTTAAAATCATTCCCTGTCTTTAGAAAAAAAAAATCTATCCAGGAAAATCCCTTTAAGAAAATGTCAAATATTGTATCTCATTTGAGACTAGCTAAAAAAAATATGTGATGGAGCTTTTATAACTTTGGGGATAATGCAAAACACAGGCTTATGACAACACTGCCTGAAAACTCAACTGTGCGATGGTTACAATGATTTTGGGGGATTATCAAGAGAAAGCCAAAAATCCGTTTTTTCCACGAGGGGAAATACTGAGATCATTTTATGGCAATGGGAATATACAATTGTATGACTCTGTGACCGTCACTGTAAGCATCAAAGAGGTGGTCCCTTTTTATTATCCGAAGCAATGAGCCCCTAACAGGTAAGCAAATAAAATCTTAAAAATGGAGACCCCCCTTTAAGAATGTTAGTTCTGGGATTAGTGCCTGGATCTCTCACTCTCTGTTGAGAGCCTCGATGGCTTTAAATAATAGATATGGATACACGAAAAAGCCCTTTTATTCAATCAATGGTATCCAGCACCATCATTAATATGTTTGCCCTGTCTTCAATCAATACAAGCTGATATTAAAGGCGTGTAGGCAGAACCAACTTGTAAGCGTATCATTATTATTAGAAGGATGAGGGTGGGGTATGGTGTTTTCTCTATAAAATTTGTAGACTTAATTGATTTTCATTTTAATGGACCATTTGCTTCTTCTCCAGCCCCCACAGGATTTTTGTTTGATGCTGCTCGCACACTGTAAATTCATTATTGCCAACCCATTTCCCAGAAGTATTACATCATTAAAGAAATAAGGCTTGGCGGAGAAGGAAAATATGCATTAAATGGACAATCCTAAATGAACTTCGCAATAGAGGGAACGAAGTTATCCATGGACAATAGATGGGGGGGGGGGGTTTCTATTCACGGTGTAAATGAAGCAATACGACGGAGCTGTCTGCAAGCGGGAACAAAGAATGGCTCTTTTCTCCGCAATTAAAATCAAATTAAATATAACTTTACTCTGGCAACTATACACACCGGACGTTGCACAAGGCTTGTTCGGCTAATTGAGCAGGAATACCAGCGGGATTATTAACGCTTCCTGATTTCAATGCGCTTCAGCCTCACTTGGTAAGAATGGTGTTAACAAAGACAGTTTACATGGGGCTGCTTCACTGGATGGACTTATTTATGGCAGCAAGGCTGGAGGATTGCCATCAGGATACAAATTTACATAAACCCCACCTGAAAGCCTAGAACCGTAACGTGCAAAGAGAAAAGCAAGAGTCTTATAAAAATAAACCACCATGGGTCATTTTTCGAAACTCCCCTGACTCTCAAAGAATGACTAAGACGTCAAACCTCTCCACCCTCCATTCTTTTATTCCCCCCTTTTCTTCTTCGCTTTCCTGCCTCTTAATTTTATCCTTATTGCAGTAAGTTTTCTTCCATCATTATCTTGCATCTGAAAAAGGCCCCGTTTGCACCAGTTGACCTGCTTTTTGCAGATTGGCAGTTGTTTAATAAACTGGCCCAACTTCAGATGTGCACTGAAGATCAGTAATTGGTCGCTCAGTGCGTATAGGCAGACATTGTTCTCAGCAGCACAGAACCTGTCTTCACAGGACCACGTGCTGCCGAGGATGATTATCTTTTTGGTCTTTTGGTGATCGTCAACCTGTTCAGACTGCAGAAATATCGCGAATCGAGAATTTCTAGGACCACTCGTTCTTGATAATCTTGCAGTGTAAATGCACCTTTAATGTTAAGGCCTCTATACCCATCAGATTAAAGCTGAAGGAGCCTGCGAGTTTTCAGCAGGACCAGTTATTTAACCATCTAATGCAGGGTTCCCCAACTCCAGTCCTCAAGGCCCACCAACAGGTCATGTTTTCAGGATTTCCTTAGTATTGCACAGGTGATGGAATTATTGCCTGTGCAGGTGATGCAATTATCACCTGTGTAATACTAAGGAAATCCTGAAAACATGACCTGTTGGTGGGCCTTGAGGACTGGAGTTGGGGAACCCTGATCTAATGTATATGGTGGCCTACCTCTCGTGGGGGTTAATCTCCTGGGGGAAACCGTAATATCAGGCATCGCGAATTAATGTGCCTGATCTCTCCCTCAACATTATCTGTTCTGGGGGAAAAAAAAATCAGGCATTTTGAATTACAGCCCAACTTTTTTGTTTCTTTGTGAGATAAGCAGCTACCATTGGTAGGCCCGCCCATACACATTAGATGGTCAACCAGGTCCTATTAAAAATTAAGACTTGGCAGTAACTTTCTCCGTTGTTCTTATTGAAAACATACGCACACTCAGATGAACTGAGCACAAGTATGGGGAAGATGAGAGAGACATCCGTTTGGCCAACTGCTCCAAGTTCAATAAGCCCTTTTACACTAGTGTCTGTGGGTGCTCAACTTTCAGCCAACAGATCTCTCCTAAATCCCCTGTACACATGAAAGCTCAGTTCACCCGAGTGTTCATGTGTTACCTATGAAGAGAGATGAAGAGAGAGGATTAAATTCAATCCTCCAAATCCTTATCTGCTTGGACATGATTTGTCAGGAGACTCCAGAAATCGGTGGGTTCAGACGACTTTGATGTGTATAGGTGGCACTAGACCAGGGATCTCAAACACGCGGCCCACGGGCCGCATGCGGCCCCTGAGGCTGCTTTATGCGGCCCGCAGGCACAGACCCCTTGACGATCCCGACCTGGTCCAGGAGGAGCCGCCGACAGCAGCGCTGCATTGCCGCACAGAGACTGTCTCCCAGCACTGCATTTTCAATGCCAGCCGCCGGCCAATCAGAGGCCAGCAGCTGATATCTGCGTGTCGGCGCAGCGAGTATGACGTCATTGCCATATGCAGATGTCAGCTGCTGGCCTCTGATTGGCCGGCGGCTGACATTGAAAATGCTGTGCTGGGAGACAGTCTCTGTGCGGCAATGCAGCGCTGCTGTCGGCGGCTCCTCCTGGACCAGGTCGGGATCGTCAAGGGGTCGGACTCTGTGGTGCCTGTGGGCCACATCTGCAGGAAGGCCGCCGAGGGAACGGAGGACAGGTGAGAATCATCTTTTTTTTTCTATTTTATGTGTGTGAAGAACAACACAGGGGGCACATAGCCACAAGAGGGGACCTGGATGGGGCACATAGCCACAGGATGGGGACCTGGATGGGGCACATAGCCACAAGAGGGGACCTGGATGGGGCACAGAGCCACAAGAGGGGGACCTGGATGAGCACATACCCACAAGATGGGGACCTGGATGGGGCACAGAGCCACAAGATGGGGACCAGAGCCACAAGAGGGGACCTGGATGGGGCACATAGCCACAGGATGGGGACCTGGATGGGGCACATAGCCACAAGAGGGGACCTGGATGGGGCACAGAGCCACAAGAGGGGGACCTGGATGAGCACATACCCACAAGATGGGGACCTGGATGGGGCACAGAGCCACAAGATGGGGACCAGAGCCACAACTTGGGGACCTGGATGGGGCACATAGCCTCAAGATGGGGACCTGGATGGGGCACAGAGCCACAAGATGGGGACCTGGATGGGGCACAGAGCCACAAGATGGGGACCTGGATGGGGCACAGAGCCACAAGATGGGGACCTGGATGGGGCACAGAGCCACAAGATGGGGACCTGGATGGGGCACAGAGCCACAAGATGGGGACCTGGATGGGGCACAGAGCCACAAGATGGGGACCTGGATGGGGCACAGAGCCACAAGAGGGGGACCTGGATGAGCACATACCCACAAGATGGGGACCTGGATGGGGCACAGAGCCACAAGATGGGGACCAGAGCCACAACTTGGGGACCTGGATGGGGCACATAGCCACAAGATGGGGACCTGGATGGGGCACATAGCCACAAGATGGGGACCTGGATTAGGCACATAGCCACAAGATGGGGACCTGGATGGGGAACATTGCCACAGGATGGGGACCTGGATGGGGCACATAGCCCCAAGATGGGGACCTGGATGGGGCACATAGCCCCAAGATGGGGACCTGGATGAGGCACATTAGTACAAGATGGGCTCCAGGATGGGGAACGTTGCCACAGGATGGGGACCTGGATGGGGAACATAGCCACAAGATGGGGACCTGGATGGGGCACAGAGCCACAAGATGGGGACCAGAGCCACAAGATGGGGACCAGAGCCACAAGATGGGGACCTGGATGGGGAACATTGCCACAGAATGGGGACCTGGATGGGGCACATAGCCCCAAGATGGGGACCTGGATGAGGCACATTAGTACAAGATGGGCGCCAGGATGGGGAACGTTGCCACAGGATGGGGACCTGGATGGGGCACATAGCCACAGGATGGGGACCTGGATGGGGCACATTAGTACAAGATGGGGACTTGGATGGGGAACATTACTACAAGATGTTTTCCATTATTACTATATGATGCTAATTGTAAGACAATATTACTGTATGTGGCCAATTGGGGGAAATAAAATTGTAAAAAAAATAAAAAATAAAATAAAGCATGAAAAAATATTGGGCACTAAAAATGCTGTTTTATATGTAAACTAAAGTAAACACAAAAAAGTGCACGTTTATTATCGCCACATCCATAACGACCCAAGCCATAAAAAAATAAACACGGCAAAAATGTTCAAAAGGTGTATACAAAAAAAATGGTATCACTAAAAATGTCACATTGAACAAAGAATGCGGCCCCCCAAATTCAAATTTTTTCCATGTGCGGCCCATATACCCAGCCGAGTTTGAGACCCCTGCACTAGACAGTCACTGACTAGAGATCCAAGTTGTTTCTCTATCTGCTTGCTGCAACAAAGTCTTCAAGTTCTCAAGTCTTATCATCAAGCAAAACTTGTTAAAAGGACTGCCTTTTGTGAATTTTTTGGTGCTATTTTATTCGCTTACCGTATATAGTGACATTAAATCATCATCATTGTCCCCATTGGGGCTAATCTACATTTCCTATCAGTATGTCTTTGGAGTGTGAGGGGAAAACTACGCAAACACAGGGAGAACATACAAATGCTTTGTAGATGTTGTCCATAGTGGGATTTGAAGCCAGGACCCCAGCGTTACAAAGCAATAAAGTTAACCACTGAGCCACCGTGATACCCTTTGGTTTGCACTGTCGCATGTAAAATGTCATGTTATACTTTCTTTTTAAAAATTGTATTTAAACCAGATTAAATGCAACTTATATTTGTGGTCTCCAAATACAGCACAGGATACATGAGAACTTCCCATCATTGCATTCATCAATTGCTAAATAAGTAAGTAGTGTAATCCTATTACATGGGCTCATATGTGGAATTCGCTAAGAGGAAGGAGCGTCATGTCGCACAATACTCCGAGTGCCGGTTACAGAATGTAAGATTCCAATTGTGTAAAATTATCATAAAAGAAGAACTGAAGATTCGGTTACCAAATAAGGATTTGTTCAGCCGACGACTTGTCCGCAGACTCTACAGACTTTCCTCTAATGCCGTGCCATTTTCTTTGTACAAAATGAAAATTCCTCGTGCTTGGTTGGATTAATAATCAGAGCTGCATATAAAAGGAGTTTGTACATTTGCTCCTTAAGTCTAGAAATGATTTCCGCTATATTAGGGCTTGTCCTACGTTAAAAGCAGCTCTGCAATCTCCTCCAGTCTGGTGCTTTAGCACATCTACTCTAAAAGCCCCTGAAGACATTAGATTAATGTTGGATGAAATCGCCGATATCGACAGGTTTGGCCGACGGTCTAATGTGTATGGGGCACCGGGCGCTTGATGTCTGGGACAGAGGTCGATCGAGCATGTCCGATTTCGGACTGCCGATTGCATTGTTAGCTGCTGGCCAACGTTGTCATCTGCGCCTTAGATAACAAAGGAGCGCTCAAACCCAGCGAGTGCTCCATTGCATGGGAGAGTTGACTGAAATAACCGTCGGGCGAACGATCGTCCGAAGCATTGTTCAGCTGACAGTCATCCAATATGTATGGCCATCTTTAGTGTCTATAATGAGGCTCCCTTTTTTCTGCTTTCATTTGAGGGTGATCAATGAGTGGAAGAGGCGGCCACGAGAGGTGGTGAGTTCTCCTTCAATGGAAGTCTTCAAACAGAGGCTGGACTGATATCGGTCTGAGATGGCTTAGTGACTCCTGCATTGAGCAGGGGGCTGGACACGATGACCCTGGAGGTCCCTTCTAACTCTAACATTCTATGATTCTAGTGTTGTCATAGGGACATAATGTGGATCCAAATCACCATCCACATCAATGTCCACATGCAGAAAGTAAGTTAGCACTCTATTCACCTCTGATCTTCACCATGTAAATGTCTGGATCCTATTAAGGTGAATGAAACCTTTTATTTTCTCTTCTGCAAGGAACAATCGCCTTTTTGATAAATTGTGACAGATGATCAATGCGTTTGTTCAGTTGTCAAAAGCAGGTATTGTACACGACAGGTGTTATCCACTAGAGTTTAACGAGTACATGAAGAAATAGCACAAGCAAAAAAATAAATAGGAATCTTACGAGTCGCGTAAATGATTTGCAAAGTATTAGTGCAACTTCTTTACATGCAATGTGAGGATGCTAATATTGCACCATGCACAGGCTCAGATTTAACGCCGTAACACAATACCACGTCTCATGCAGCCATAATAAACTGTAATTCCACAGAATTAGTGTAATCCACAGGAAAACATGGTGGGGCTCTACACTCCCATCTGCTGCTCACAAGCGATACTGCAGCCTACAAGATCGTCACTGCTACGATTTCTGACACCAACCATAAAGCTATTGAACATTATTTACGTGCCATGCACTGCACAAACTAGATGTGCAAATGGGACCACACACACAAAGGGTTAAAATGCACAAATGAGGAGGGAAAACGAGTCTGCAGCAAATAAGGTGATATTTTAAAAGTCTTGTATGGTGATTCTATAAAGGTTATGTCAATAGCTTTCAGTGTGACACAAGGCGGGCATGCTGCCTGGTTAGAGAAGATGCTAATTAAGCAGCGGTTGAAGTCTACCTCTCCTGTTCTTGCTTCATTCGCATCCTGTCATCCTCTGAAGGGTGGGCTTCTTGCATTTTCATTTTCCATGATCCCCTGTGTTCAATCTTGTCATCTTTTCGATGTTTGCCAAACCTGTCAAGAAGAAGCGGAATTCTAACACTGGTCTGCGGAATGAGAAAGTGACTGCGGAGCCAGTTCTCTGCTAACTACGCATTGTTGCTCCATTACCATTCCCATCGCTTGCTGTTTTCTGCGAGGATCATCCTAGCCACAGTGCAATCAGCAGACTCCACAGACTTGTCACTAAGCTGAACTCTAGATAAAATGGGTTTCATGCTTGCTATAGGGGTACAACCCAAGATTTGCACATTTTATAGACAATAAAATGCCGCAAAATATCAAAAATGTCAAAAATATAGAAGCTGCTACCATACAAGGACACAGGTGATAAAGCAAAATTTCATGAAACAACGATCCACTTTTTGCTGAGATACCGGCACAGGCATTATACTTCTGTAAGATGTTCCTTTGCAATAGACTGACAGTTTGCAGACTCCTGAGATTAAAACGGATCTGTCACCAGATTTCACCAAACTGTATACATTATAACATAAGATCTTTTACACCTGATTAGACTGGTGTATTTACATTGAAAATCCATGACAAAAATAGTGGTGCAATCCTTTATGGAAATTTAAACTGAATCTCCACCTACCTAGCCTAATTGGCAGCTCATCAGTGTCCTTCCTCCCTGCTGCTGATCTCACACTGCTCAGTGCAAGCTGTCAAAATATCGATAAGCAACCTGCACTCTGATAGCAGGGTACAGGTGCTGCACATGGGGATTGTTACTCTTGCTGATGGCTCTCGAAAGCAAACCTCAAATGATGCCCTGGACTATTGCCTAAATTACATGCACACACAGAAATGTAGGTTATAGGCATATTAGAGAATTGCTTACAATGCAATTCCTAAACATCCAAAGGTGAATCTACACTTGCAAAGCCTTTATGTCACCTACTTACAATGGAATCAGGACACTTCAAGAAGGAACTGTACGATACTCCTCACTAAGAAAATTAAAAAATCAAGTCCTTTAAAGGAATGTATCAGTAGATTATCTAGTGTCTACACAAAGATTTTATACACATTGTATTTTTCTTTTATTTTTTTTTTTAGTTATTTTATACTCCATATCATCATCTTTATGCAACAAAAATCCTGAAATCTTGCAGTTATTTTATTGTGACAACAAAATCTCATAATAGGCCGACACCTGTTCTGTATATATCATGGCAGGACACAGATAAAACAGGATCCACCATTCACAATAGACGATGGGCACAACTCTCTCCCCTCCCTGCACAGAGCTCTCTGCACAGAATACAGAGCATGCTCACATCCATAGAAGTCAATAAACATCTCCAAACTATTTATGTGTATGGCTCACGTGTTGTCAAGCATAACCGAATGCTGGTAACAGTAGCTGAGGCAAGATGGCAATGTACAGAAAATTAAAAAAAAAAAAAATACAAAGCAGAATAGAAAAAATATATTTTTCTAAATTTTTTGTTGGTACAGAAATATAGGCAATACATTCTCATTAATATTGCCATGCTCATTCAGGATAAAAAAATTCTACTCAAACTTTTTTTTCGAAACCTGGTTATCAGTCAATATGGTCGCCATTATGCCTTTGACAGGAATGGTCACAAAGCTCCTATTGCGTTCCATATTGTTACTATGACTTTCTAAGTTGTCTAAAGGGTAAAATTATCATTAAAGAGAGCAGCAAAATGGTATATACAGACTTATAGTTCATGCAATGGACCACAAGTCTCCTTACGAAGAAACTTTACTCCTCATCGAAGGGCAAGAAACCCCGACATGGCTGTCTGCAATTAGAGATTCTGGTTTGGCTTTACCAAGTCATGTGGAAAGGCTCTTTAAAGGGTTGGTATTGACTTATAGGACTGCCACTTCCAATAGATGACATTAGAGTCCCTGCTCTG
>NW_027362764.1:93546285-93706302 GCF_046119375.1 Phyllobates terribilis
AGAGGGGGGGGGGGGGGAGACAGGAGAGGAGAGAGACAGGGAGAGGAGAGAGACAGGGAGAGGAGAGAGACAGGGAGAGGAGAGAGACAGGGAGAGGAGAGAGAAACAGAGGAGAGGAGAGAGACAGGGAGAGGAGAGAGACAGGGAGAGGAGAGAGACAGGGAGAGAGAGAGACAGGGAGAGGAGAGAGACAGGGAGAGGGAGAGAGACAGGGAGAGGGAGAGAGACAGGGAGAGGAGAGAGACAGGGAGAGGAGAGAGACAGGGAGAGGAGAGAGAGACAGGGAGGGAGAGAGACAGGGAGAGGAGAGAGACAGGGAGAGGAGAGAGACAGGGAGAGGAGAGAGACAGGGAGAGGAGAGAGACAGGGAGAGGAGAGAGACAGGAGAGGAGAGAGACAGGAGAGGAGAGAGACGGGAGAGGAGAGAGACAGGGAGGAGAGAGACAGGAGAGGAGAGAGACAGAGAGGGAGAGACAGGAGAGGAGAGAGACAGGGAGAGGAGGAGAGAGAGGAGAGGGAGGGAGAGAGGAGAGGGAGGCGAGAGAGGAGAGGGAGGCGAGAGAGGAGAGGGAGGCGAGAGAGGAGAGGGAGGCGAGAGAGAGAGGGAGGGAGCGAGGAGAGGAGAGGAGGAGGAGGAGAGGGAGGCGAGAGAGGAGAGGAGGCGAGGAGAGGAGGGAGGCGAGAGAGGAGAGGGAGGCGAGAGAGGAGAGGGAGGCGAGAGAGGAGAGGGAGGCGAGAGAGGAGAGGGAGGCGAGAGAGGAGAGGGAGGCGAGAGAGGAGAGGGAGGCGAGAGAGGAGAGGGAGGCGAGAGAGAGAGGGAGGCGAGAGAGAGAGGAGGCGAGAGAGGAGAGGGAGGCGAGAGAGGAGAGGGAGGCGAGAGAGGAGAGGGAGGCGAGAGAGGAGAGGGAGGCGAGAGAGGAGAGGGAGGAGAGGGAGGCGAGAGAGGAGAGGGAGGCGAGAGAGGAGAGGAAGGCGAGAGAGGAGAGGGAGGCGAGAGAGGAGAGGGAGACGAGAGAGGGAGAGGAGAGACGAGAGAGGAGAGGAGAGAAGAGAGAGGAGAGGAGAGCGAGAGAGGAGAGGAGAGCGAGAGAGAGAGGAGAGACGAGAGATGAGAGGAGAGACGAGAGAGGAGATAGAGAGACGAGAGAGGAGAGGAGAGAGAGAGATGAGAGGAGAAGAGAGAGAGAGAGAGAGGAGAGAGAGAGGAGAGAGAGAGAGAGAGAGAGAGAGAGAGAGACGAGAGAGAGAGAGAGGAGAGACGAGAAGAGAGACGAGAGAGAGACGAGAGGAGAGGAGACGAGAGAGAGAGAGACGAGAGGAGAGACGAGAGGAGAGACGAGGGAGAGAGAGAGAGAGAGAGCAGAGAGAGAGAGACGAGAGGAGAGACGAGAGGAGAGACGAGAGGAGAGACGAGAGGAGAGACGAGAGAGGAGGACGAGAGGAGAGACGAGAGGAGAGACGAGAGGAGAGACGAGAGGAGACGAGAGGAGACGAGAGGAGAGACGAGAGACGAGAGGAGAAACGAGAGGAGAGACGAGAGGAGAGACGAGAGGAGAGACGAGAGACAAGAGAGGATAGACAAGAGAGTAGAGTCCTTTAGCCCTTACTACGACCATTTTACAGCACAATGTTCGGGTCCCATTTGACTCTATGGGGTTCAGGTTCAAGTTTTGGTACTTAAACCGAACTTTGGACAAAATTTGGTCGAATCCAATGAATCTGAAAATCCATGGTCCACTCATCCCTATTAATAATCTCTCTGGAGCCCAAAAAACAAAGAGAAACATCTTAACAATAGACCATTAGTCAACACAAGGTCCTATATATATTGGAGAAATCAGATCCAGAAATGAGTTTCAAACATAAGTAAGATATAGAAAAAAGCAGACATTAATGCCGCCATCTACTGCACAGTGCCTGTACCGATATGATTGGAGATTACTATAAGGCAGCATAGCTTATGGCATAAAACAGGTTAAAGACTCGCTCTTTCCAAATGTGCCTGAATTTCAAGCACAACAAAACCAAATAAAATCCCAATTTAATCTGTTAAATGGGCTAAACTTGCTGCGTTACTGATGAGATCATTGTAGCTTGCCAAATTACCTACGGATTTCATTAGGATAGCGAGCTATTGAAGAAACATCCATTAGTTGATTAATGAAGAAAAACAAAAAACTGATTAAGACATAAAAAGTCCCATAGTGTTAAATTGGTTATGAATGGAAAAAAATAGTAGGGGAAAAATGAAAAGGGCGAGTAATTTATTAGCTGGCCTGTGTATTTTATTGTAATTTCACAGCTGCCATTTTAATAACCATAAAACAGAATAAAAACATGTGGACAAGAGTTGAGCGGCCAGGCACAATCCCTTGCATCACAGAAGAAAGTGCCATGGCCGGGGGCTCCAGCACGGAAGGGGTTACTCATCCGTCATTCACTGCAGTGTAATTCAATAAAATGTCCCTGATGCAATTACATGAAATATGGATACCACTAGACCTGAGAGTGAATTTGTATCTCCGTCTGACATCCCCTCCCCGTATTTCATCCATCTCCCCTCTATCCCTTGCCAGAGTGCGACTATCTCTTATTATCTTAAAAGGGACAGTAACCTCAATTTCCTCTCTCCGTATTTGTGTACTACCCGTACAAGTCATGGAAATGCTTATTCTAGCATTTAATCTTCCTGGAGGGTGAAAGTGACTTAATTTATTAGACATGGAGCCAGGGAAAATGTTGTAAAACCCAACCCAACGTCTGCAGGTACCTGTACATAGGCAGTCTTATGTATGGAAGAGTCGATGTAATGGAAACAGGGTTGCCAACCATCCAGAAATTCCTAGACAGTACGTTAAAATAGGGCATTTTACTCCCTTGCAAATAAAAAAAATTGATGTTGTGATATATATATTTTTTTTAATTGGGGATACTTAAAGGGCATATGTCAGTAGGATCAACCCTTCTAAGCCTATATGGGCATGTAGGTCATAGGAAGCTGAATAAAATGATACCTTGATATATGCAATCTGATGTCTGATTCCAGAGAAATACATGTTTTTCTTTATATGTAAATGAGCTGTTAAGATCTACGGGCCGGACATAGATCTCCCTGAGAATCTGTTTCCAGATCTTATTTTAAATGAAAAGGGGGAGTTACCAGTGTGAGACATGTAATGACTGCTCTTCTGATCCACATGTCTCACACTGGTAACTCTTTCTTTCAATTAAAATAAGTTCTGGAGGATGATTCCCTGGTAAGATCTATGTCCGGCCCATAGCTCTTAATAGCTCATTTACATATTAATAAAAAACATGGATTTCTTAGGAATAAGACCTCAGATCGCAGATATCAAGGTATCATTTTATTCAGCTTGCTGTGAGCTACATGCCAATATAGACCACTTAGGAGGGTTGATACTACTGACAGATTTCTTTTAAATAGATTTTTATGACTATAACGATCATCTTTTTACAGTTCTGTGAGAATACAGCTGGGCTGTAGGCAAATGTCGAGTAAAATCTTAATGATTTATTTTGGTAATCCAATGTGTTCAGACAAAAATGTTGGTAATTTTTCTACAAGTTGAGAAGAAAAAAAAAATGTTGGCAACCCTGTTGTGAACTGTGTTCTAGCTGCTATCTTCAGTGGTCGAGACAGAAATCATCAGTAGCACATTCTTCTTTTCCATTCCGGGAGCCATAACAGAAATGTGCACTTATAACAGTTCTTGTCTGTCCCCTATAGCATTACAAACTTTTTCCCAATTTTAAGCTACTTGCACAATGGATAGAAATTATAAAAACGTTTAAGAGAACAAAAAAGTCTTTGCCAAAAGCAAAGCATGGGACCAAATCGGCCTGTATGGGCAGTCGAGTCGGCATGAAAAATTGACCAAGATCATCATTTAAATTTTTAAGAGAAACAATACAAGGAGAGGTCATAATATGGTAATATACTGACTGCAGAGACCACACACAAAGCAGAATAAATGAGAATCTTTACAGTAACAGCCATACATCATGACACCTTAAATGGCCAAAGAGGGACACTTGCCAGCCAATGCACAGGATACTTTACATGTGTACTTCAGCAGTTTATGAACGTCACATTAAAGCAGAACAGCAAACAATACAAAACCCGAAAAGAACATAAAATAAAAATAACTTAATACAGAGCGGATGATGACGATGCACATATTCCAAGCTACGTCTTATTGATGCAAATTTAACAAGACATTTGGGAACAAACAAAAGGTACTTTAGTCAAAAAGGGGAAAAAAGCAAAAGGCTGGAAAATAACAGGCGTTCATCTGGGGAGAAGACACTTAATAGGTACATACACTGCTTAGCTCTACAGCTCAGGTCCTGGTCCACTGACTTGGACTAATTTAGTAAATGTAATAACAATGAGTGCTCTAAGGGGCACATTTTTTTGTAAGAGGACTACCCCTTTAACCGTAGGATTGCTCTTGCAAAAGTAATATATATATAGTTTTCACTGGACTACAACGTATCGAACATTACAGGCTGCCAAAAACAGCAGTCTATAGCACTAGAGAGACGCCATTTCTTCAATTTCTGGGAAGTTGTATAATAGAAGGCAGCCAGCGAAACAATCATATTTCAAGACCTGGTTCATTTAGGGGAAATACCACTTTAAGGGCTGAAGTGGTTTGTGCACAGGTCTCAAATATTTTTTGTAAAAACCAGGTTAGGACTCTCCCTCGCCCCCCCCCCCCCCCCCACAAAGGAAGATCAAAGCCCCTGTTTCCATTTTCATCTGCAGAGAACTTAATAGGATTCACTGGTCCCGCTGTCCTCAGCATCAGTAGAGTAGGGGTCTGAGCACACATTGTGGCTTTGTCACATTTTTTTTGCGATGCAGATTTGCCACAAAACCTGAAAGATTTCATGGTACCTGCAAAGTGAATGAGAATCCTGAAGTCTCGTGCACACGTTGCTTATTTTTGACTTGCAGATTTAATTCTGCAGCATGTCAATTCTTTCGGCGTTTTTACTGCAGATTTCACTCATACTAATGAGTGGGAAAAACTTGGCATAAAAAATGCAGCATAAAATGAATATTTGACAACACATCAGTATATGCAGAAGATTTTTTTTTTGTGCTGAGTTTTTTTATGCAAACTTTCAGCGGCGTTTTACAGTACCAGCAAAGTCTATGAAATTTCAGAAATCTCATGCACACAGCTTGTTTTTCTTCCTGACTGGTTTTGTCAAAGACATGCATTTTTGCAAAATGCAGCATGTCACTTCTTTCAACGTTTTTGCAGAGTTTTTCACCCATTGAAAGCAATGGGTAAGAGCAAAAACGCTGCAAAAACACAGCAATAAAGCTGCCATAACGCAGCAAAAAATGCAGGTATCAGGTTTTGCTGAGTATTTGCTGCCAAAATCTGAGGAAGGTGAATCAGGTTATTTTTTTTATGTACTAAAACTTTATCAGCATGCACAAGAGACAAATGTACCCTGACAAAAATGCAGCAAAAAAAAAACACAGCAAAAATTCATCAAAATCTGCTTTTTTTGAGGTTGATTTTTTACTGCCAAGAGAGCAGGTTTTGCCTGCAGAAAAAAAAAAAGCGCTGCAAAAAAGCAAAGTGTGAACATAGCCTTAGGCAGAGTTCATACGATGCGTATTTCATGCGTTTCCGCGGCGTTTTTGCAGTTGCATAAACGCCGCGGAAACACATGAAAAACGCATGGTAGAAGGGAAGCAATGTTCCCCAATTGAAATCCGCATGTGCTGTGCCCATGATGCGGATTTTTCCGCAGCGTAAACGCTGCGCTCAAAAATCCGCAGCAGGTCATTTAATTTTGCGGAAACGCGGCGTTTTCGCCGCCATTGACTTGCATTAGAACGCGCCAATTCCGCAAGACTGCATCTGTACTTGCGTAATTGGTGCGTTCTAATGTGCGGATGGTACCCGGGTGTGGAGGAGAGGAGAGTCTCATCCACACCCAGGTACCATTAAAAAAGCTGTAAAAACAAGAATAAAATAAAAAATATATATATACTTACCATCTGTCGGCCCGCGCAGCGCTCCTGCTTGCTTCCCGGCACTTGCAGTGAGTTGTAGGACCTGCGGTGACGTCAGAGTCATGTGACGGGTCACGTGACGCTGACGTCGGCAGGTCTTTCAATTCAAAGTTGCCGGCAGCTGGGAAAACAGAGTGAGCAGGACAGCGCGGGCCATCGGAGGTAAGTATATACACTCTCTCGGGTCACACTATATAAATCCATGCTGTTTGCATGGATTTATATAGTGTGACCTAGTTGTCAAGCACTTTCCAGGTGATGCTAAAATCGCCTGGAAAGCGCTTGTCAATCTGCATGCAGAAACGCATGTGAATCTGCATGTGAATCCGCATGTATTCTGCAGGAAAAACGCATGCACAATCTGCATGCGTTTTTTCTGCCAGGGAGATGCAGAAATGATGCAGAAATTTTCTGCTTCATTTCTGCATCGTGTGCACATAGCCTTAGCTGAGCTGGACAACTTCTTAAAAAAAAACAAAAAAAAAAAACATATTAAGCTGCAGAGTTATGGGGTTAATCTGCAGGTCAATAGCGTTAGTAACCTGCCGCTCTGCATTGCGGCCGGCTGTCAGTCAGTGCTGAGTGCGCAGTTACAGCCGCCGCTCGGTGACTGAATTATCGCCGACGCCGCCACCGTGGCAAACTGCAACACTGCCGGGGGGATAAAAGTTCATTTTCTCCCACAGCGTTCAGCTAAGTGCAGGAGCCGGGCAGGTTAGTAACGCTAGTAACCTGCAGATTAATACCGTATCTGCAGGTTAATAGTGGTTTTTTTTTTGGGGGGGGGGTGACAAGTTCCCCGTTAAGAAAACAAAAAATTGAATTAGGAACGTAGACTACAAATACATTAATTCAAATAAGTTAAATAGACTAGAAAAATCTGCTTTTAATTCTAGAAACAGTGCCACTCTTACAAGTAAAGGCTGAGTCAGGTATTGCAGCTCAGCTCTAGTCACTTGAATGGGGCAAAGCTGCAATACCAGACATGAACAGGAGTGGCGTTTGTCTTGTTTTTTTCTTTGTTATTTTATTTTTATTTTTTTTTTTAAAGAGAAGAAGCAATGCCTTTTGTTTCCTAATCTCAAACCCCTATAAATATTCATTCCTCTTCCCGAGGTGCAGCAAACCATAGTCTACATTTTATCGCACTCCAGATTGGATATACTTTCCTCGGCGTAAGCAGCAGTTCTCTTAGTAGCTTGAGGCCCTAGTAATTTCCAAGGTATGATTCAAATGAAATGAAAGGACAATTAAGTTGTTGATGGCAATTAGCTCCATACAATGTCTTGATTGCAGGGAAATTAAGAAAATATTGTAATGGAGGACAGTCAAGGTCAGTATCCTCCTCCAGCCTCTAATTTGGTCTGACGCCTGCTAATTTACTATGTATGAAACTTTCTGCGAGATGTAAGAAAAGGAAACTCGAGGAGTCGCACATTTCCGTGTCAGCATTTCATTGTTATTTCCGTAATTATGTCCAGAAATATTTCCTTAATGCAAATGCACCCGGGCACGGCTGACACTTCTCGTAGCATTGCCAGTCTGGGTACTGCGCCGTCTGAGACTCATTAGGCACTTGGGGAAAGTAGCGCCAACCTCTACGGAGCTCATCACTCTTACTCGATGCCTGTCAATGGCTCAGTGCAAAAAAAAAAGGCTGCTATTGATCTGCACACTTTTCATTTCAATCCCGGAAAGAGCAGCCGGAGACAGAATTTCTGTATTAATTCTCCCTTATTTTCCAGTATTTGGAGGTATTTCAGGGTCTCGTAAAAAAAATTATAGCAGGCTTGGATGTAATAGAATATACTGCATCAGGCAGAACTACCGTGCTGGGAGCATTATGGCTTCCTAAGAACTGTGGAGCAAGTGCAAGAACTCAGAAATCCACGTCTTGCCTGCACAAAAGCAAAATCACTTAACTCAGCCAAGTCACGGTTACATCGACAATGAAGCCGGCTAACAAATCAATTTCTCAACTGTTGTTCAACATTTCCATAACCCGCCGCCTGACGTGTCGGGATTGAGACATAATGGCAGCTTGGATGACCTCCGACTTCATGCATTAAAGTTGCCGAGATCGATGGCTTTGCGCAGAAAAGTCATACTTGGTCAATGCAGGGTTAGTGGAGTTTTACAAATACGGTCTATCTAACTCATCATAAGTCAATGCCAATAAAGACTATATTAAAGGGAAAAAAGCAATGCCACCAATGGCTTGTCAGGTTCTCCAGCCTGCCATGGGAAAAAGATCTAAAATCTACAGTTAAGTTATTGATTAAATTGAGAAATGACAGGAGAAAATCTGTGTGTATGAAACAACTTTCAGAAATTGCTTATTTGAGCCTTAGAGGGAACCTGTCACCATGAAAAGACAGTCTGATCTGCAGGCTCCATGCTATAGACAGGGGGAGCAGAGCAGATTAATATATAGTTTTGTGAGAAAAGATTCAGTATAGCCTGTTACTCATTTAATCCTCTGCTTTTTCAGGGATTTTTGGTCCAGTGGGCGGTCCTATCAGTGACTGACAGCCATCTCTGTACACACTAAGCTGTCAGTCACTGATAGGACCGCCCACTGGACTGAAAACCCCAGAAAGAGCATGAGGATTAAATGATTATAACAGCGGTTATACTGAATCTTTTCTTAAAAACTATATATCAATCTACTCCGCTCCCCCTGCTCTATAACATGGTGTCTTCAGATTATAATGCATTTTCATGGTGACAGGTTCCTGTTACAGAGAACCTGAGAGCTGATTATGTTGCCAGAACCAAGAGCAGCATGAATTGTCCGGCTCAGCTATTGCAGCCGTGTAGGTTTACTCCAAAATGCTGCGGCTTCTCACTGCCCTGCTCACCTAGACTGACAAGTCTTTCCCATACACACACATAGGAAGAGGCCTGTCAATCTAGGTAAGTGGGGAGGGAGAAGCTGGAGGGGTCATACCTCTGTGATTAGTCATGCTGGTCATCTCGTCCACAGTAATTTCGCAGTGTAAAATATAAATATCTGCAATAATGGAGTCAGTCTCTAAATCATACTACTCGTAGTGCGGGCAGCACACATCAGATGGCCGGCTCCCTTTATCATGAAGCCTCAAATACAGGATAGGTGATGAACTCTAACCATATACATTAGATGGATGTCAGATGAACTATGGTTCGGCCAGCAACTATCTTGGCCGTCTCTCCCATACACAGGTTTGCACACCCGGCCGAGTGCTCTCTGTGAAAGAGCCATTGTTAGACATACCGGTGGCGACTTCTGTCTTAGAGAACAAAAGGATCGGCAGACCTGAATAAGACGTGCTGGATCCTTACCTCCCCAGACTAGAAGCCGTCCAGGGATCCCATAAAGATTAGGCAATCTTGGAAGTAAAGAAATGCAAGAGCGCAATAGGGTTTTATCCAGATTACAAGTTTGATGAATAAAGGTAAAACCGCTCACCTTGTAAGGTTGTGTGAGACAACACTTAAAGGCCCTGAAGACCAGAAGCAGCAGCTTCCATAGAATGTCAATAAAGGGAACTGGATTGGAAGTGTTTCTGCGCTCTCTGGAATTACGACACGAGTTATAATAGATAAAAATTGCAGGTTTAGTGTCAGGCATTTCAGAGTCCACCAACCCGTTCCTCAGGACAACCATACAGAATATTTTGTATGGTTGTCCTGAGGAAGGAGTCGGTGGACTCTGAAACGTGTCAAAAATAAACCTACAATTTAATCTACTATTACTCGTGACGTAATTCCAGAGAGTGCAGAAACACTTCCAATCCAGTTACCTTTATGGACAAACGTTTAATGTGTATGGCGGGTGGGGTTTCAGGGTCCCGAGACCCCAATTCCTCCTCCCAACTATGTTTACACCTCAGCATTAAATCTAACATGCATTTCCGCAGCAGAAATCTGTGACCAACACTCAGATTTTTGACATGGATGTCCCACAAACCCACACAAAGATTAGTTTCCCTGTCATTAAATGGGATTAATCATCTTTTCCATGGGAAATCTGTAGAAATAAGTATAGACTAAAATCTTTGTGGAACATTTTTGATAGCATTGTTAATCAGCTGCGTAAACCCTACTTATATGGATGAGATGCATATTATCACTAGACTTGCTTCAGATTTTGGTACAAGAATAAAGCCAAATCCAGAACCTATGACTGGACTAAACTGAGTGTGGAATACGTGGCTCTGCTACAAAGTGTATGCTCAGTGGAGAAAAATAGGGGAATGTTAGAGGACTCCATCAAATTTTTCAAAATCTGCTGCCTGTACCTGAACTGAAATAGCTGTGTATCAATTTAAAATTTAACTTTTAATCAAAGACTTATAAAAGAAGGTGCAAGTGCTCACAGACTAACATATACACAATAAAAGAGTGATCCACTCATACACTCCTTTTCTCTAGTTATCACACCCAATAACATCAGGTGTTCACATGACCTTTCACATGTATAAATGGTTACCCCACCTATACTCAATGCAGGAACATTTACCCAGAAAGATCCTGCTCAGATGCAATAATGGTCATACAACAAACAGCATCTAATGGTACACTTCAGTGACCATCTTATTTTAATACTAACTAGATAAGGGTCAGTGTAAAAGGTATATTGAAAGATGCTTGTTGGATAGGAGAAAATATAAAGGTAACATATTTATTTAACCATAAAGCAGCAATTTACAGTGTTAGAGTCTTCCCAAAATAAATAACCCTCTTTCATGGTTATGATACTTAAATTGTACACGTACACCAAGGGCCAGGGACAAGACTCGCTTAATTTTTAACCCTATACCACATATCCCCAATTTAAATAGACCTGGGAAAGTGAAAGAGAATATGAATGGAATGATCTCACCCATAAATCTTTAGAGACTTCTATTATTCATTCTCATTGAGGTGAGCATCATCATAATATGTAATGTTTTGGCAACATTTTATTGTTTGCCCAAAGTGCACAAGGGAACTACTCCCCTCAAGGGGAGACCCATTGTGTCAGGGGTAAACAGTCTGACACAAAATTTAGGTATCTACATTGACAAAATTTTGAAACCATTTGTGGTGTCACTCAGTTCTTACGTGCGAGACACAATGGACCTTTTGGGCAAAATTGACGGTATTACGGTGGATGCAGACACAATTCTATGTAGCATCGATGTGGAGGCCCTTTACTCCTTGATCCACCACGACTGGGGACTAAAAACTGTTCAATACTATTTGAAATCTAGGGGACAACAATTTGCTGCACATAATGAGTTGGTTATGAAAGCATTAGAATTTTGTCTTACAAGGAATATTTTCATGTTTGACCAGAAGTACTTCCACCAGCTCAGGGGCACAGCAATGGGGAGCCCCTGTGCCCCCTCTTATGCTAATTTGCTCCTGAGCTGGTGGGAGGAAAATTTGGTATTTGGAGAGCCCCCCAGGGACCAAGTTAATAACATCTCGATGTGGCTTCGCTACATCGATGATGTGTTTGCTCTTTGGAGTCCTGAGAGCTTTGGAGAATTTGTTACTGAACTAAACGACAATCCAATCGGCCTTAGATTTACCTATGAGGCCCATACATCTAGATTAGCTTTTCTGGATGTCCTCGTACAGAAAAATTGCGATGGCTTACTTGTTACTGATACCTACAGAAAGCCTACAGCAACCAACTCCCTACTGAGATGGGATAGTTGTCATCCTGTCCCCCTGAAGAGGGGCATCCCTAAGGGTCAATTCCTTAGAATGAGGAGAAATTGCTCAGATATTGAGAATTTCAAGAAGCAGGCATGTGATCTGAGGGGGAGATTTAGGGAAAGAGGATACCCTAAACAAATTTTGGGAGAGGCCCTTAATGAATCCCTCAATAGAGATAGAGCATCTCTTCTAAACCCTCAGCCTAAACAGACCGAAAAAAATGAGGTGGTAAGATTTATTACGCGCTTTTCTAATCAATCTAATGGTATCAGGGCGATTCTCCAGAGACACTGCTCTATCTTACACATGGATTGTGATCTCAAAAATTTCATACCAACAGTTCCCCAGATTACTTATAGAAGAGGTAGGTCTCTACGAGATCGCCTTGTCCATAGTCACTATCAGCCAAAAAGAACTCAGTCGTGGTTGGATCGGGGTAGTAGGGGCTCCTTTCGATGTGGGGGCTGCAAGTCTTTTGATTTCATCACACAATGGAAAAACTTTACAGGAAATGTAACAGGTGTGGTCTATGAGATTAGACACCTTATCAACTGTCGCACAAAAGGGATTGTATATAAAGTAACGTGAATGTCAACTTGAATATATAGGGAAAACTAAGCGAGAGTTTCGGAAAAGGATAGGAGAGCACATCAGAGACATTATCAACAAACGAGATACTCCCTTGGCCTGCCACATCGATACCATGCATAAGGGGGATCACAAGAAAATCACATTTATGGGAATTGACAAAATTTCCCCACCAATTAGAGGAGGTGATTGGGATGCCCTTATACTGCAAAAAGAAACCCGGTGGATTTTTGAACCAAGAACCTGCACTCCGCTTGGCTTGAATGAACAACTATCCTTTTCTCCCTTTATAAACACATAAGGGTCATGAGAGGGACAGCTTAGGCAGGGACAGCCGACGTTGAGAGGGGGCGCCACTGGCGTAGGATGGTAGGGTGCCAACCTCCATGTAGGCAGGGATTAAGTTAGCTAGGGACAAAAAGAGGGATATTGCCCATTGGTCCTCTTTCCTTATTTTCCTTCTGTTTGTATGTGCTCAGGTCCTTTGTGTCTCACACTACCAAAAGGAACTGTCTACTCAATTATTATTGGGTTATGTATATTTTCCCCTTCTTACTTTTTCATCTCATGTTCTTGTGGTGATTAAATTTCTCAAATGAAAAACATTAAAATACCAGTGACTATCACCTCTCTTCATTTAATGGATTTATTGTCTAATCAGAGATTTTGCCTCTGCTAGTATTGTCCCTTTGGGTCAAGTATAAAAACAAACCAGGGGAGGAGTCCTGAGGAGATAATTTGCATATTCCCACTGCATTTTGGGGTAAGTGAAGAGTCTCCGCGAGCTCAAAGAACACTGGATTTTGGCTGTTGGAGCTGAAAAGAGGACATCGGTAAACCGCGCGCCTACCGGCGCGCGCATTTTGAAGCTTTTTTTTTAAGCTTTTTTCACTGTTTTCAGAACATTAACAATAAGAACATGGAAGAGTCCAGGAGCCATTTGGTGAGCTGCATATCCTGCTACATGTTCACAGACTTGCCAGTGGAAAAGCCAGACTTCACATGCCAGAAATGCAAGCTTGTGTCCCTGTTGGAGGAAAAGTTGCGAAATCTAGAAGAGAGGTTAACTACCTTGAAAATCATTAAGGAAGGTGAAGAGTTCTTAGACAGAGCAGAATTATCTCTTCATGATTCAGAAAGAGAAGAAATTCGAACTGCACCTGAGGAAACAGAGGAATGGAAGCATGTGACCCACAGAAGCAGGAGGATCGAGAGGCATTCAGCACCCATACTGCTCAGGAACCAGTACCAGGCTCTCACACAGGAGAACCATGAAGAAATACAGCAAGATAAGACTTTGCCAGCAATGAATAACCTTGTAAGCCCTCAGAATCCTCCTGGATGGAGAAAGAAGAATGTTGTGAAGAATAAACGGAGAGTGGTGGTCATGGGGGATTCCCTGTTAAGAGGAACAGAGGCCGCTATCTGCAGACCAGACATAACCTCAAGAGAAATGTGCTGTCTTCCAGGAGCAAAAATTAAAGATGTGTCTGACAGGATATCAAGACTCTTCAGACCTACAGATCACTACCCATTCCTGCTAATACATGTGGGGACAAATGACACCGCAAGAAAGGACCTGGAAACCATCTGCAGTGACTTTGAAGACTTAGGCAAGAAAGTGAAAGAATTGGGAGCGCAGGTGGTCTTCTCATCCATCCTCCCAGTGGATGGCCATGGAACAATGAGGTGGAATAAGATTCTACAGGTGAACAACTGGCTACGTCGATGGTGCCGTCAACAAGGATTTGGATTTCTGGATCACGGAATGAATTACCTATACGATGGACTACTTGCTAGAGATGGGGTGCACCTTACGAAGACTGGAAAACATGTATTTGGAAGTCGCCTTGCTACACTCATCAGAAGAGCTTTAAACTAGAACAATGTGGGAAGGGAAGCAAAAGGCCAGAAAAAGCCATACAGCTGACAAATACTATTGAGATCTCTGCTACTGGAAGTGGAAAAGAAGAACAAAGACAAAAAAATCTAAATAATAAAAATATGGGAGGAAGAGAAACCAATCACAAACTAAAATGTTTTTATACAAATGCACAAAGCATGGGCAACAAACAAGGAGAATTGGAACTACTAATGCAGGAAAAGGAATATGATGTCATTGGAATCACTGAAACTTGGTGGGACGATACACATGATTGGAATAAAAGGCTAAAAGGATACAACTTATTTGCAAGAAACAGACTTGATAAACGAGGAGGAGGTGTTGCATTGTATGTTAGAAAAGCGTATATCTGCACAGAGATTGAAGCTTCAGAGACTGGGAGTTCTGTGGAAACTGTTTGGGTAAGAATACAAGAAGAGAACAACGGAAAGGACACCATTGTAGGCATTTACTACAGGCCACCTGGGCAAGCTGAATATATGGATGAACTCTTTATGTATCAAATGACCAAGTTCTCCAAAAAATATGACGTAGTGGTCATGGGAGATTTCAACTATCCAGACATTTGTTGGGAATCTCTCTCAAGTAAAACTAACAGGTCAAGCAAATTCTTATCCTCTCTTGCTGACAACTTTATCTTCCAAAAGGTAGGGGAGAAAACAAGGGGATCTGCTACTTTGGATCTAATTCTTATAAACAGGGAGGAAATGGTTGAGGAGGTAAAGGTGGCTGGGACCCTAGGAGGCAGCGATCATGCTATTATAGAATTTTGGATAACTAGAGGAGGAAGACATGTGAAGACTCAAACTTCAAGGTTAGATTTTAGAAAGGCAGATTTTAAGAGACTCAGAAAGAGAATAGGAGGGATCCAATGGCTGGATGTCCTTAAGGACAAAAATGTCCAGGAAGGATGGGAAATTTTTAAAAATGAGATTCTCAAAGCACAATCGTTAACAATCCCGAAAAGTAGGAAGAATGGGAAGCATTTAAGGAAACCAGGATGGATGAACACAGAACTTAAACAAATGCTAAAAAGAAAGAAAGAAATGTTTATTAAATGGAAAGAGGGAGGCATATCTAAAGAAGATTATAATGCAGTCTGCAGATCCTGCAGGGCACGTATCAGGTTAGCTAAAGCTGACAATGAATTAAGGCTTGCAAGAGATGTCAAAAGCAATAAAAAAGGATTTTGGGGGTATGTCAAAAGTAAAAGAAAAGTCAAAGATGCTATAGGATTTTTACAGGATGAAAATGGAGAAATGGTAAGAGAGGATGTTGAGAAGGCCGAACTTTTTAATTCCTATTTTGCATCTGTTTTCTCTCAGAAAGAAAATGTAACATCAACTGACGTTCACTGTCCTTTTAAAGGAATAGAGGAATCCAAGTTATCAGTAAACAGAAAGATTGTGAGGGAATATTTAGCTAACATAAATGAGTTCAAGTCTCCAGGTCCAGATGAATTACACCCCAGAGTACTGAAGGAGATTGTAGAAGAAATTTTAG
The DNA here is from genome assembly GCF_046119375.1 of Phyllobates terribilis. NCBI lineage: Eukaryota > Metazoa > Chordata > Amphibia > Anura > Dendrobatidae > Phyllobates > Phyllobates terribilis. Next base: position 93,562,032 of record NW_027362764.1, read on the forward strand.
AACCACTCTCCATAATCTTTGAAAATTCTTGGAGAACAGGAGAAGTCCCAGAAGACTGGAGAAGAGCAAATGTTGTTCCTATCTTCAAAAAGGGGAAGAAGGTGGACCCAGGGAACTATAGGCCGGTGAGTCTGACTTCTATACCAGGAAAGATCTTTGAACAAATTATTAAACAACATGTATGTAAGTACATGGATAAGAATGAAGTGATTAACCAGAGTCAGCATGGGTTTGTAACTAACAAGTCATGTCAGACTAACTTAATTTCCTTCTATGACAGAATCACTGACTGGGTGGATCAGGGAAATGCTGTAGATATAGTATATCTTGACTTCAGCAAAGCATTTGACAAAGTATCTCACATCATCCTTATTGAAAAAATGACCAAGTATGCAATGGACCAGGCAACTGTTAGGTGGATTCATAACTGGCTTAGTGATCGGACTCAAAGGGTGGTTGTAAATGGCTTCACATCCAGCTGGATGAATGTCTCAAGTGGGGTACCACAGGGCTCCGTCCTGGGACCTGTATTGTTCAACATCTTTATCAATGATTTAGATGAAGGTAAACTGATTAAATTTGCTGATGACACAAAGCTAGGAGGGATAGCTAATACTAGAGAAGAGAGAGAGAGGATTCAAAAAGACCTAAATAAACTGGAGCAGTGGGCAGCAACCAACAGAATGGTTTTTAACAGGGAAAAATGCAAAGTACTACATCTGGGCAATAAAAATGAAAAAAGCATATACAGAATGGGAGGAATAGAGCTAAGCAACAGTACATGTGAAAAAGACTTAGGTATACTAATAGATCATAGACTGAACATGAGTCAACAGTGTGATGCAGCAGCAAAAAAGGCAAATACAATTCTGGGATGTATTAACAGAAGCATACAGTCTAGATCACGTGAAGTCATTATCGGTCTTTACTCCTCTTTGGTCAGACCTCATCTGGAATACTGTGTACAGTTTTGGGCACCACATTTTAAAAAAGACATAGACAAACTGGAGCAAGTTCAGAGAAGAGCGACCAGAATGGTGACTGGTCTGCAAACCATGTCCTATGAGGAACGGTTGCAGGATTTGGGAATGTTTAGCTTGCAAAAAAGAAGACTGAGAGGAGACTTAATAGCTGTCTACAAATATGTCAAGGGCTGTCACATTGTAGAAGGATCATCTTTATTCTCATTTGCACAAGGAAAGACTAGAAGCAATGGGATGAAACTAAATGGGAGGAGACACAGATTAGATATTAGAAAAAACTTTTTGACAGTTAGGGTGATTAATGAGTGGAACAGGCTGCCACGAGAGGTGGTGAGTTCCCCTTCAATGGACGTCTTCAAACAGAGGCTGGACAGACATCTGTCTGAGATGATCTAGTGAATCCTGCTTTGAGCAGGGGGTTGGACCAGATGACCCAGGAGGTCCCTTCCAACTCTACCATTCTATGATTCTATGATTCTAAGATTAATGTAATTTTTGACTCTGTACATGCTGAGAGAACTTTATAGAGTTTACATAAGGGTTCCACAAGATGCCCCGCATAGGCTACGGGGGAATGCATATGTCCGCAGGGATTGCCTATCTCCCTGGCAATAGGGGTTGTTCTAGGGCTATGGACCTGATCGCTTTTGTTTGGGCCCATTGCCGCACACCTGGGTGTGACAAGCGCTCTTTGGAGAGCATTGAATATGCATTCCACGCAAATCCGGAAGTGCGTCATAGAAAACCCGGAGGTGCGTCATAGCCACACCCCAGGAAGTTCCACGGAGGAGGAAGTGGTTTTAGCATAGGTTTGGAATGCCAGCATGCGACAGGCTGCAACCAGTCCAGGTGCAGCGTGTGATATTTAAAAGAGGGACCTTCCCATGTGCTGTAGCAGCGCAAACTAAGGAAACTTTTGCCCCTGAATGGAAACTTTTGAACCTCTGTTCCCCCTGAAGACTCAAGTTGAAGAAACGCGTCGGGGTGGTTCGTATTATGATGATGCTCACCTCAATGAGAATGAATAATAGAAGTCTCTAAAGATTTATGGGTGAGATCATTCCATTCATATTCCCTTTCTCTTTCCCAGGTCTATTTAAATTGGGGATATGTGGTATAGGGTTAAAAATTAATCGAGTCTTGTCCCTGGCCCTTGGTGTACGTGTACAATTTAAGTATCATAACCATGAAAGAGGGTTATTTATTTTGGGAAGACTCTAACACTGTAAATTGCTGCTTTATGGTTAAATAAATATGTTACCTTTATATTTTCTCCTATCCAACAAGCATCTTTCAATATACCTTTTACACTGACCCTTATCTAGTTAGTATTAAAATAAGATGGTCACTGAAGTGTACCATTAGATGCTGTTTGTTGTATGACCATTATAGCATCTGAGCAGGATCTTTCTGGGTAAATTTTCCTGCATTGAGTATAGGTGGGGTAACCATTTATACATGTGAAAGGTCATGTGAATGTGGCACCCCAGGGGTCTGGTTTTCCACAGTAATGTAATGTTATGTCTGAGAGCAGGTGGGAGGTCCTTTGGTCAGGGATCCTGTGCATGCCACACCTCCTGCCCAGTCTTGGGAGGGGAAGAACTTCCCCTGTATAAACCCGGGGCTGAGGCAGGGTGAGTCAGACAAGGAGAGTGGAGACAAGAAGCAGCATAGGAAACAGCAGAGTTACAAGGAGTCAGGGGCTGGCAGCTGCAGAGTTCGCCCTGACTAAGAAGATTCTTTACCGGACCCGGAGTCCGAGGCTGTGGGGACTAACTCCTACCCAGCAGCAGAATCCGTCAGGCAGGGGATTTCAGGTCCTCTGGCCCAGAAGCCCGAAGGCACGGTCACACGCGTGGGACCAGCACCGCCATCGTGGAGCGGAAGCCATTAGAAGGCCCCGAGTCACCGGCCATACGGGTGAGCACCACACGGTACACTCAGGGACGTGGGCTACTTACATCAGCTTCTAGCAAGGTAGCCAGAAGAGTACAGTCAGTTTGGGAGGCCTACAACTACGCCTGGCCAGGGGAGATCCCATCTGCTCAAAGACTGACCAGGCCCCGTTTGCTAGCAAGTACTCCGGGAGGGTCTGTAGTTGTTACCAGTAAAGACCCTGAACTACACCGTACCGTCTCTGAGTGGTTCCTGCTACCCCCATCATCCACGTCGGCTGTCCTGAGGCCATACCCCTCCCGTTGGGGGTTATACTATCACGCTGCACAATCCTACCACCGGCCTCAGCGGTCTGCCCTGCAGCAGCAGCTCCCTGGCTGCACTCAACGGGTGGCGTAGTCCTCAACTATTTACTACTAATAGACTGCCATCTAGTTTGACTCCCTGGGCACGGACCGGGTCACCGCCACGAGACTACAACCCTCCACTGATCCGGCTCCGGGTAGGCTCCCGCGTGCGCAACGCAGCGCGACACAGGCCCAGGGGCGCGTCAACTTTGGCGTAGTCGGCAGGATCTCGTGCCCGCAACCACCGGGTACTGCGTGCCTGAAAAGCAAAGACTGTTCAAACTTACCAGTGGTGAAGATTCCCGCTATCCGTGGAGGTTTCCCGCCATCCGGCGCCATCTTCTACCTTCTTCCCGCCATCGGTGAAGTTTCCCGCCATCCGGCGCCATCTTCGGCCTTCTTCCCGCCATCCGTGGAGTTTTCCCGCCGTTGGACGCCATCTTGGGGACGCCGCGCGGGAAGAAGAGGGGCGTGGACTCTGAAAGCGCGCGAGAACTGAAGCCCCGCCTCACGTCCGGACGTTGCGTAAGGTCCTGGAAGGAGCCCAGCAGACGCCGACGTCACAGGAGCGCGACGGAAGGTCCTCAACCCTGACGATCCACTGCGGAGCCGCGGCCTACGGAAGAGGATCATCGCAAGGTAGGCCACGGTCCACTAGGGGGGAGAAAGATGTCGGATACGGAGGAGAGCTTCACTGCCCCAACCCCCGCCAGCGCTACCGCTGCTGCAGTTATGCCCTTCACCATGCCCTATGTCCCGGGAGCAGCTTGGCTACCCCAGTACTCAGGGGAGTCACATACCCTGCATGACTTTAGAGAAAAGCTGGATAGCCTCTTCCAGGTGTACCCCCTCACAGAAGAGCAAAAAGTGAGCATCCTGGTGGCCCAACTAACCGGGGCAGCCAAAAGGGAAGTAAAATCCTGGCCACCTGGGAGGAAGACTGTCGCAGGGATACTAACCCGGCTGAAGGACACCTTTGATACCCGCACCTCAGCCAAGATTAAGCTTAGATTCTACGGGTGCAAGCAGCGAGCGCATGAGAGTATAAGGGACTATGCACTAAACCTACAAGAGGCCCTGAGGGCCATAAAGCAGACCGACCCTGATGGGGTGGGAAACGAGGACAGGCTGTTGACTGAACAATTTATAGAGGGTTTATATTGCAATGCCCACCGAACCCAGTTGCGGGCAATGGCCTTACAGGATCCCCATCTGGACTTTGCACAGTTCAAGGACAGAGCCATCCGGGTGCTCCGAGAACCGGCACCAGGTGGCGTTGTGACCCACAGACGCCCCACTACCACTTACTACCAGGAGGCGGCGCCCTTGTCAGCAGGGCCTGTGGGAGCTGATGCGCAGGCTTTGGACAATGACCCGGCTCCAGACCTACACCATCAGGTCCAAGAGCTAGCTAAGAGCGTTGCTGCGCTAACCCGAACTGTGCAGTCTTTACAGGTTTCCACCCCAGGGAAGATCCAGCTGGCATCCGGACCGGAGGACATCCCGTGGCGTCGACCAAGGAGGACCCCACCGGCCAGAGGAAGACCCAGTGACCGATACAGCGAGGACGGACGACCCATCTGCCGCCGCTGCAATCAATCCGGACATATGGAAAGGTACTGTTCTTTAAACGGGCACAACCTGGGGTAGAGGGCCAACCCCCAGGAAAAAGATCACCAGGCCCATCGAACTGGCGCGACAGATATGTGGGAGGACGTCCAGTCTTGCCTGTGGTACTGGATGGCATTCCCATGAGTGCCCTACTGGATACCGGGTCACAGGTCACCACCATCCCGTACGTGCTCTTCAAGCAGTACTGGAATGACTCGGATATTACCCACTACCCTGACGACGACTTGAGTATCATCGCCAGCAATGGCCAGCCCGTGCCACAGATCGGATTTAAAGAGGTGGCCCTCAAAATCGGTAGAGTCGAACTGGCCGCACAGGGACTGATCATTGTAGATATTGATAAACATGAGAGTCACCCAAAAATAACTCTAGGAACTAACGTAACTGAAAATTGTCTTGCAGAGGTGATTTTCCTTTTACAGCAGGTTGCCAAGAACGCCAGCTCCGGCGAGCAGCGGGTGCTCCAGAAAGAGATCCGGGCACTGATGCAACGGCAACAAGTGGAACTCTCCGGCGGTGAGATTGGTAGCGTAAGAATGTGTGACCCTTTTCCTATTGCCATGCCCCCAAAAAGTGAAATGATGATTTGGTGCCGGGCAGCTATTGGTCTGAGAGGAAGAGATTACCAGGCAATGGTAGAACCAGTTTACTCAGACAGTAGGCCCACCATTTTGACAGCACGGGGGGTGGTCAATGTACGCCATGGGAGGGTGCCCATTCGCATAATAAATATCGGGGAGAGGGAAGTGTACCTGCCCCGGTATGCCACGCTAGCCAAATTATATACCACTAATCAAAATTCTATACAATCTGTGGAACCCTTGCCTCCATCTCACCCGGAGGAAGGTAACGGCTCTAAGAAAGACATGGAGGACTGGTGTCAGCAACTACATTTGGGTACTGATTCCACTCCCTCACATCAGAAACAAGGAGTCTATCGGGTGGTTCAAGAGTATGAGAGAGTGTTTAGTAAACACCCGTTAGACTTTGGGCGGGTCAAGGGGGTAGAACACCGCATCCCCACGGGAGATCATCCTCCCATAAAAGAGAGGTATCGACCCGTACCCCCTGCACACTACCAACACGCCAAGGGGATGCTTCGAGACATGAAGGAGGCTGGGGTAATCCGGGATAGCTGTAGCCCCTGGGCAGCCCCACTAGTTTTAGTCAAAAAGAAAGACAACACCATGAGGATGTGTGTAGATTACCGGAAAATCAACCGTATCACACACAAGGATGCGTACCCCTTACCAAGGATAGAGGAGTCATTGGCTGCTTTAAGATCTGCTAACTTCTTCTCTACCTTGGATCTCACTAGCGGGTACTGGCAGGTTCCTGTAGCAGAGGCAGACCGGGAGAAGACCGCATTCACCACCCCGATGGGACTTAGCGAGTTCACCTGCATGCCGTTCGGACTCTGCAACGCCCCAGGAACCTTCCAACGATTAATGGAGTGCTGTCTGGGCCACAGAAACTTCGAGACGGTCCTGTTGTACCTGGACGATGTCATCGTATACTCCAAAACTTATGAGGACCACCTGAAACACCTGGCGGAGGTGTTCGAAGCTCTGGCAAGTTACGGCCTAAAGGTGAAACCCTCCAAGTGTCACCTCCTGAAACCAAAGGTGCAATACCTGGGACACGTGGTGAGCGCTGACGGAGTGGCTCCCGACCCCGATAAGATCACCGCAATTAAGGGATGGCCAAGCCCCTCCAGCGTAAAAGAAGTGCAGCAGTTCCTAGGGTTGGTAGGCTACTACCGAAGGTTTATTCCCGGTTTCACCAAAAAGGCAGCGCCTATGCAGGACCTCCTGATAGGCCAGTCCCGGAAGGCCAAGAACCAGAAGCCGCCCTTCAAATGGGAAGAGCTAGAAGAAGAGTCCTTCCGCCAGCTGAAGATGGCCCTCACGGGGGATGAAATCTTGGCGTACCCGGACTATAGCCAGCCCTTCATCCTCTACACCGACGCCAGTAACATCGGGCTAGGAGCCGTACTGTCCCAGATTCAGCAGGGGAGAGAACGAGTAATCTCCTATGCCAGCCGAAAACTGCGACCCACCGAAAGGAACCCCGAGAATTACAGCTCATTTAAGCTAGAGTTCCTGGCCGTGGTATGGGCAGTCACCGAGCGCTTTAGGCATTACCTCGCTTCTTCCCGGTTCACCGTATACACGGATAACAACCCGTTGATACACCTGGACACGGCAAGACTCGGTGCCCTGGAGCAGAGGTGGATGGCCCGTCTGTCCAACTACGAGTTCACAATCAAATACCGGGCAGGACGCTCCAATACTAACACGGATGCCCTGTCCAGGATGCCCAACCTGCCGGACGAAGGAGAAGATCCGGAGGGACTGGAAGAAGTTGAACTCCCTGCGTTCCACCGTCATGGGACTATCCAGTATTCCCACCGGGTAAGGGGTAAGCAGGCTGCTACGTTGAACCCCTTACCCCACTACAACTGGGCGGAAACGCAAGACAGCGACCCTGCCGTCCGACTAGTGAAGGAGATGCTGACTCGGCCGGAGGCTCGCCTTGAACCAGACGCTCCAGAGGAAGCCAAACAACTATGGGCGGAGAAGAGTCGACTATTTCTTTACAAGGGGAAGTTGTGCCGCAGAATGGTCAACTCCCGGACGCATGAACTACTCTGGCAAGTAGTGGTGCCACGAAGAGACGCAGCCATGGTGATGGAGGCATACCACGACGGAGCTGGACACTTCGGGTAGAAAAAGCTGGAGTTCCTGCTGCGCGAGCGGTTCCACTGGGTAGGCATGAGGGGAACCATCGAGAAGTGGTGCAGAGACTGTGGCCCGTGCAATCTGAGAAGGAAGGACCGGGCCAGCCAGAAGACTCCCCTGCAGTCCATCGTCACCCGGCAACCGTTGGAACTGGTAGCCTTGGATCATGTAAAACTGACCCCAAGCAGAAGTGGCTACGTCTACGCGTTAACCATCGTGGATCATTACTCCCGGTTCTTGGTTGTCGTCCCCGTCAAGGACTTAACGGCTCAAACAGCAGCTAGAGCCTTCCAGCAGCACTTCTGCCGTCCACACGGGTACCCGGACCAAGTGCTGACGGACCAGGGACCTGCCTTTGAAGCGGAGGTCTTCCAGGAATTCTGCAATCTGTATGGCTGCCGGAAGATAAGGACGACACCCTACCATCCGCAAACTAATGGACTTTGTGAAAAAATGAACCAGGTGGTAATGGATCTTCTAAAAACATTGCCCCTGGAAGAACGCAGTCTGTGGCCTGAGAAGTTGCCCGATCTGGTGGACCTATACAACCACATCCCGGTAGGTTCCACCAACTGTACCCCGGCTTACCTAATGAGGGCGAGACCTGGTAAGTTACCTGTTGACCTGGAAATGGGAGTCCTGACACCTGAGGACACTTCACCAGAAACAGACTGGGACACAGAGAGGCAGCAGCAGTACCGGAGAGTACAAGAGAGCGTGGAGCGAAGTCTCTGTCAGGCTAGGGAAAGACAAGAGAAGACTTACAACCAGTATGCTCCCGCTGTTCCCCTGGTACCCGGAGAGCAGGTCTTGAAGAGGAAAAGACGGCTCCACAAGTTGGATGACCAGTGGGAGAAGGACCCGTACACCGTACTGCCCTCAAGCCACGAGAACCCGAAGGTCTGTACCATCAGTAAAGACGGAGGGGAAACCACAGCCATTGTGTCCCGGGACCACCTGAAGAAGTGTCCCGAACAACTGAGGAACCCTGAAGAGGAACAAGAAAACCATCGACCCGTGGGAGAAAGGGAAGATATGGTTAGTACCGTGCTCGGGGACTTCCCTCGGTCTTGGACTCAAGTCAATGGTGCAGTTGTGGTACCCGTACTCACCTTCCTCCAACCATCATCCCAAGAACCAACGGAGCAACGGGTAGAGCTGGAAGAACAGCCGGTCCAGGAGGCAGAAGACTCCACACGAGTAGAACAGGAGAATCAACCCTCTGCTTATAGTGAGCCTGCCGTACCCCTAGTGAGACAAAGAGCCGGTAGACAGCTGCCCAGTTTACCCTTGACAGCTCCTACACCCTGTAGTTCAGGGCCAGACAGTCAGCTCCGTAGGTCCACTCGGGCCACTAGAGGCCAGTTACCCGCACGCTGGAGAATTTAAAGTGTATAAATTGTTTTATTTATGTTTTTCTGTGTCTTGTTGCTTGTGTATAATTTTGTGTTTCTAGTTATTTTTAGGAATCCTTGGTGGATTTACCAGGAATCCTTGTACATAGTTGGAGCGTAACCCAGGATGGACTAGAGACTGTTAAGGACTCTGGGTAGGACAGACCCCTACCTGGTTACGTCTCCCTGTGTTGGTGAAATGGACACCTTGCTCTCTTCAGAGACTGCACCCGGTTGCGGACACGCCGTAACCATCTTTATATGTTTTCTTATTGTATTATTAATGTTTTTGCCTTGTTATGTTTTTCTAAATGTGTTTAGTCCCGGAGTACTAAATTTCACTAGGGGGGAATGTGGCACCCCAGGGGTCTGGTTTTCCACAGTAATGTAATGTTATGTCTGAGAGCAGGTGGGAGGTCCTTTGGTCAGGGATCCTGTGCATGCCACACCTCCTGCCCAGTCTTGGGAGGGGAAGAACTTCCCCTGTATAAACCCGGGGCTGAGGCAGGGTGAGTCAGACAAGGAGAGTGGAGACAAGAAGCAGCATAGGAAACAGCAGAGTTACAAGGAGTCAGGGGCTGGCAGCTGCAGAGTTCGCCCTGACTAAGAAGATTCTTTACCGGACCCGGAGTCCGAGGCTGTGGGGACTAACTCCTACCCAGCAGCAGAATCCGTCAGGCAGGGGATTTCAGGTCCTCTGGCCCAGAAGCCCGAAGGCACGGTCACACGCGTGGGACCAGCACCGCCATCGTGGAGCGGAAGCCATTAGAAGGCCCGGAGTCACCGGCCATACGGGTGAGCACCACACGGTACACTCAGGGACGTGGGCTACTTACATCAGCTTCTAGCAAGGTAGCCAGAAGAGTACAGTCAGTTTGGGAGGCCTACAACTACGCCTGGCCAGGGGAGATCCCATCTGCTCAAAGACTGACCAGGCCCCGTTTGCTAGCAAGTACTCCGGGAGGGTCTGTAGTTGTTACCAGTAAAGACCCTGAACTACACCGTACCGTCTCTGAGTGGTTCCTGCTACCCCCATCATCCACGTCGGCTGTCCTGAGGCCATACCCCTCCCGTTGGGGGTTATACTATCACGCTGCACAATCCTACCACCGGCCTCAGCGGTCTGCCCTGCAGCAGCAGCTCCCTGGCTGCACTCAACGGGTGGCGTAGTCCTCAACTATTTACTACTAATAGACTGCCGTCTAGTTTGACTCCCTGGGCACGGACCGGGTCACCGCCACGAGACTACAACCCTCCACTGATCCGGCTCCGGGTAGGCTCCCGCGTGCGCAACGCAGCGCGACACAGGCCCAGGGGCGCGTCATGAACACCTGATGTTATTGGGTGTGATAACTGGAGAAAAGGAGTGTATGAGTGGATCACTCTTTTATTGTGTATATGTTAGTCTGTGAGCACTTGCACCTTATTTTATAAGTCTTTGATTAAAAGTAAAATTTTAAATTGATACAGTATATAATAACTGAAATAGCTGTGTATCATTTCATAATTAAGCCCAATAGCTATACTGCCTGTACCTGAAGCATACAATGATTACAAAAGTGGCCATTCCATAGCGTAACATAGGGCATCTGTGTAGTGACAGCAGTCTACACCCATGGGATTGATACCTACCTAACAACACATCTAAGGTGGGTACTTTTAAGGACAATCGGCACAGTATACAAAGTTCCAGTTGCACAATCATAATTGGCATATGCATTACACGTTACTAGTGCACACATCGGGGGAGTAGTCATTATCTCATATAGCGTCCATAAAGGGAAAAAAAAATGGTATAACATTTCTATAGCAAGTTTAGTAAAGACGTGCTGTACGAGAGTTACAATAAAACCACTGGAAGGAGTAACTGTTCTACGTTTCCATCGGATTTCTTTGTGCTTCCTTTGAGGTTAATATTCTTCATGAGATACGTGACACCCCTTTCTCTTCTGCTCTTAGTTCTCTTATAGTTCTGTCTTCACTTCTACATTTGCCTTTGAGTTCTCCCACAAGGAAACACAGAGGCAGCGCAGCTTGCTCACCACTGACAGGCCTCATAGGGATCTGTCTTCAGCTCGCATCCATCCATTTTCTTTAGAAGATGGCATGCATAGAGACGCTCATTAGCAATATACAGAGCGCCGTTTCCCTGGGGAAGTGGCGCAGTCCTATGAAACGGTTAACTCTTTCACCACAGGGCATAACAAAATCTTCTTGGTGTCGGATGTCTGATAAAATATGTATACGTCTGTATAGTTTATTGGGGAATCATCACTGGTACATCACAAGAGAGCCAACGAAAAAGAAAAGAACAGAAACAAGGCTGCAAAAGAAAAAGCGTCTACCTAATTATAAAAAATTTACAACACTAGAAAATGGAAAGCACTTTGAGAATTCACATAAAATACATAATAGGAGACAAATGGGTAGGACTGACGAAGGGTGAGACAGTATCTTCAAGTAACTAGAGTAGGACTACTGGAGGCCAACTGTACCTCTTCTCACACGGTGCCACCTTAATACCAGTGAATGAACTGGGACCATGGAACGATATGCTAAAAATGATTAACAAATCCTTTAATGAATAATTCAGCAAGAAAACAGAGAGGTAAACAATATTCACTTGCAAAAGGTAAGAAGCAGCCCGGAATAAAATGTTAAGCAAAATATGGCCTTATTGCTTTCCTTGTTAGACATGCTACTTATTATCAGTGCTGATTTTTTTATGGTACGTGCAAAAATCTCAGAAAGATTCCCGTAGCATTTGAACAGCGTTGCAGAAACTCCATTCACATGGTATTGGATGCATATTGTTGTTGGTGTTGACGCAGATTTGGCACAGAAACTATATGAAGTCCAACATGTGAGCACAGACCAACTGGACAAGAGTCAATGCGGTTTCACACCTTGAGGGTCTTAGGAGACAAGCAGCTGAGCTGATGATCGTTCATCTGTATCTATTGTGGGTGATGATCCCTTCCATGTGGATGAAACTAAGTTCTAACAACTTACTATATCTTCGATCGCCGCTCGCGTTTAGACCTTTAAAGGAGTCTTCAAAATACTCTTCTTCAGGTTCTCTTCTTGTGAAATTCACAACATTCTGTGCTGGAATATCAGAAGTTCTTCTCAATATGTCAAAGAAACAAGTTGAGATACCTGACTATACCAAGAAGTATGGGCGAAGATGATAAACTAACATGAAAAAGAATCTGTAGACGACCAAGGAACGGTAACTCAACAGATGCCAACCATCAGCTATGATCACCCAAAGGCTTCCAAAAAAAAAAAAAAGAGCCAACTACTGGGATCTCATTGATCATGAGAACGATGGTCCCAAAGTCGCCAGTGTTAATGAATCATTAGTTATCGTGTGCAACCAACGCAGTGTTATCTGTCCATTCACTGTCTATTAAAGACGTAGAATTATGAGTTATGTAGAGGCTATAAACACAATGTAAAATGTGGCTACCAGACTATATGAATACGATAGGTTTTCTATATATAACTTGTATTCATACATGCTATTTATCAGACTACAAATGGGACAATATTGATGGTCATTGTAGAATTGAGATGCCCGAGCACAAGACTTGTCATGGTGTTTAGCATCTGAGACGCAATGTACTTATCCAAGCTCTGCTATTTGCTTTCTCATGATTAGGTGCTGTGTGCAATTGCAGCCATCATTGTTCTACAGTACAATAGTGCAAATTACAAACCGCATTTGGTTTAAGGACCATTATGGAGAACAAGACTATTGCGGTGTCTGCTTGAATAACTCTGATAATAAGTAAGGAGCTATTGTGCCCAAAGCAGCACCAAATGATCAGCTGGGTCAATCTGAACATTTCTTTTAAATGCCTTCGTTAAATTCTGCAATTGACTTAGGTCACAAGCAAATGATTGCAGAGCAGAGAAATCTGTTCTAAGCCTGGGAATAGGTGAAATTTCCAGTGAGTGATACAATGATAGCAGAAATGATCAGACATGCAAAGTCCCTGCAACTCACACATCTACAAAACAAAATCTAAGATCCAACTGGTAAACACTGTAGGAAACTGCAGTCACTGATCATATACTAACAACATAGACACATAGACAAAGGGTGCGAGTAGACAAAGGGTGCGAGTAGACAAAGGGTGCGAGTAGACAAAGGGTGCGAGTAGACAAAGGGTGCGAGAAAACCTGACAATACTGCAAGAGAAATGTTAAAGTGACTGGTGTATACAGCAACTGACATGTGGGAAAAAAGTCATATTATCCCCAATAAGGCATAAACATGTTGGAAGGGTTCATAGTTTTAAAGGTTGAAGGTAGACTTAAAGAGGTTGTCCACTACTTTAATCAATGTCTGATCGGCCGCGGTCTGACACCCCGCACCCTTGCAGATCAGCTGTTATCGGTGTGGTCGGCGGGAAGTACTTACTTGCAGAGCTTGTACGTCTACTTGGAGTGGCCATCGTGGAGTACTGCACATCGGCCTCCTATTGAATTGAATAGGAGTTGAATGTGCAGTAACAAGCCCCGGCCACTACAAGTAGACGGACAAGCTCCACAAGTACTTCCAGCCGTCCACACCGATAACAGCTGATCGGCTGGGGTCTGACACTCGGCACCCCAGCCAATCAGACATTGATGCCTTATTCTAAGGATTTGGCATCAATGTAAAAGTAGTGGTCAACCTCTTTAAGTCCATAGAGTTCAACCTATAACCTAACATGTTGAGCCAGAGGAAGGGAAAAACCCCATGAATCATAGAATGGTAGAGTTGGAAGGGACCTCCTGGGTCATCTGGTCCAACCCCCTGCTCAATGCAGGATTCACTAAACCATCTCAGACAGATATCTGTCCAGCCTCTGTTTGAAGACGTCCATTGAAGGGGTACTCACCACCTCTCGTGGCCGCCTGTTCCACTCATTGATCACCCTGTCAAAAAGTTTTTTCTAATATCTAATCTGTGTCTCCTCCCATTTAGTTTCGTCCCATTGCTTCTAGTCTTTCCTTGTGCAAATGAGAATAAAGATGATCCTTCTACAATGTGACAGCCCTTGAGATATTTGTAGACAGCTATTAAGTCTCCTCTCAGTCTTCTTTTTTGCAAGCTAAACATTCCCAAATCCTGTAACCGTTCCTCATAGGACATGGTTTGCAGACAGGTAACCATTCTGGTCGCTCTTCTCTGAACTGATGAGGCAGATGCCATTAGCTCAATATTAGTGGAAAAATTTCTTCCCAACTCCACGATTTTTATTCTGGTGCTTTCCTTATTTTATTTCCAGTTGCTTACGTAACTGTACAGTTATCAGTCATAGGCTGGATTCACATCAACGCTGGCATTCTCAGACCAGCCAAGCACCAAATTGGGTCACGGCTGGGAACGAGTGCAGCTCTGTGCTCTTGTCCACATCCCTGATGGGTGCAAGAGCCATCAGATGTTAAAACAGGCACCATATCGTTCACAAAATGGACAAGACTTTTGCTTCCATGCACGACCAGTCACATGAGACCTGTGGTCAATATATTGTCCGTTTGCAGTCCATTGCACACAGCAAAATGAGCGAAAACACAGTTGTCTGAACCTAGCCATAATCTAATTTCCCTATGTTGGATGCAAACAAGTTAGCAGCAATTTCGAAAGAAGCCGTTTATGTTTTTTTGGGAGTCTGGAAAGAGAATGTGAAAATTGTGTTTGTGTGGGCTTCGTCAAAGTTTTTCAAACTTCATGTTATTTTTGGTCAGAATTGGACCAGGACTTGAATTCTTCAAGAGCATAGCGTTTGCACATGGATGGAACCACTGGGGCAAAATACATTTTCTATGAGCAGTTCTCGTGGGACAACACGGTGGCTCAGTGGTTAACACTGTTGTTTTGCAGTGCTGGGGTTGTGGGTTCAAATCCCACCAAGGACAACATCTTCAAGGAGTTTGTATGTTCTCCCCATGTTTGTGTGGGTTTCCTCCGGGTTCTACGGTTTCCTTCCACATTCCGAAGACCTACTGATGGGAAATGTAGATTGTGAGCCCCAATGGAGACAACTATGACAATAGTGCTGCGCAATATGATGGTGCTATACAAGTATAATAAATAGATAGGGAGCCTTAATGTGGAGTGATGTGAATGCAGATACTCTTTGTACATTGCTCCTGAATAAAAAGTGGGTAATAAACAAAAATAATTAATATAACCAAGTCAAAATCAAGAAGTGAAGTTTTTTTCCTACCGTCATCATAAGCTGAGCTGACAGTTAACACCAAGAAAATAAAACGCTTACAGGGAATGCATGTTATATGGAGAGCATGACATAACTAATGAACCCTCTAATACAGTTAGTCAAGGTGGGCCCGAGGATACACACACCAAAGCGTTTACAATGTTAATATTCCTGCCTATAGACCCCCTCATGTTCCCAGTAGATCTCATTATCTGAGAGCAAGAAACAAGTCAGCACTTAAAGGACCCAAAACAACAAAATATCCTCCTCATTTTCATGTCAGAACAGAAGAAAAAAAAATCCCTGTATCTTTTATGTCATTTACCCACCGATGCATTACATACCATCCAATTGCCAAACGCTACTATAAATATTTCGCATGAGTTGAACTATTGCTTATGCCGCGTTCAGACATTGTCAGCCCTGTCTACGGAGAATCTAAGGTCAGAGCATTATACAGTTTATAACCTCAGGACAGAAAGCGAACAAATCCGCAATCAAATGGCCAATTGGATGAAACACACTTTCACCAGCGTACACAAATCATGTGCGCACTCAGCCCCCACAGGGATCAATGAGATTATTACTGGAGACTTGTGCTCTGTGCAAATGAACCAGGCTGAACAGTAACATCACACCAGCCGGTGACTGGGTTAATTTTAGCGGTCATGGACAATACAATAATGCTATATATATATATATATATATATATATATATATATATATATGTGTGTGTTTTTATTTTTTTTTTGCATATCTATACTAGATAGAAATAAAGTGCTGTCATGGAAGCCAAGTCAACAGAGTTTCCTAGAAGAAGAAAACATTGAAAGGTTTTGCCTTCAAGGGGTATTCCATCAATAGCACTCCTTATACAGTATATAAAAATCTTGCCTTCAATTTTCAAAAGGCTTTTCCATCAACAGCGCTACTTATATGTGAGGATCTCGCCATTGGGAGAATGCGGGTCCAATGACTCCATTGCCGGAAGCATCCAGTTGGCACATGAGCATCAATGGAGACTTGATTACACATGACCTAAGCTCACATTATAAAAGTCTTTAGTAGGTTACAGAAAGCTGAGAAGAAGGTATCACCATCAAGCAGCAAGCATTTATGGCTTACCCTATGGATATACCATAAACCAGGGGTAAAAGTTCCTTCTAACCTCTTCAAGACCAAAGAACATTGAAGCATTCAAGATCCCTCTTAGTAATGACTATTCTGCTTATGATTTGGGAATGTTCCACAAACCCTATATTACTACAGGTATCTGGAGATTTTGCAATCAAGACTAAGTTACTACTTGTCAACAGTCGAGATGAACAGAAAGCAAAATGGACGAGATCCCGGCAACCCTCAAAGTGGGCATTCCTCGTTGTTTTGAGGACATTCCCGGGATTTGGCCTAAATGTCCCGTCTTTTGCAGATTGAGATGGCAAGTATGAAATTTCATGTGAAATCTGTAATGGCAGATATATGGGTTGTCACCCTCAATTCTCTAGAGATGGATATAAGGAGGAGATCAATGGAACTTTAAGTACAAAATGGAATTCATATTCCCACTTTTTATTTCAGTGGAAATGCTTTTAAGGTAAAGGGAATGTACATAATAGCAAAAACCTCTGTAAGTGATAAAAGAATTATTTAAACCGCTATAAAAATGTTACACTGCCAACACAATCTACTGTAAGTGGCTTCCTAATTTATTAGGCTTGTATTACACAGTATGAACTACTACAGATGGTACTCCAAATGGCGCCTGCTTTCCCCTGAGCACTTCCATAACAACAATGGTATTACTACAATAAAAAAGGCATTAATATTAGAATAGCAGGCAATCTGGGAGTACATCTAGTACATTACAACGAGGGAAATACTTGGAGAAGAAAGATGTAATCTACATTTAAAGGGGAATCTTGGTGAAAGTCAGAGTTTCACCATAGACATTGTCATTAGTCATTATGATGTTCGAGTTCTGGATAATATAAGATGATATAGAATGTGACTATGCCATAATATGGCAACAAATCAATAACACAATGGGAATGCAATTTCTTGGCTCTGTTTACTCCGGTGTTGTCACTGTATACCATTATATTCCTCTATATGAAGTAATGATTTCTGTTTTTGAGCTTCAGCCTGTGACATGCATGCTGCTGCATAGGACGCAGTCTGCAGCGCCTCCTATGCTTTTTTTCTCTCCCCAGTGGCTAAAGGCTCCCATACACATTGTATCAAAGTTGTACCAAATGGACTATTTTGACCAAATCGATCATTCGTTGTTTCGCTCTTCATATGGTAAACGATCGACTTTTGGGTGATGAACGTTCTCAGTGGTCCGAAAGGTTGATCAAGCATGTCTGATATTTTTGTACAACTATCGTCCATTGAATATTATGTACCATATGTGCAGTTACTTTAAAAGGCGAACAATCTGTTATTTATAGCTGGGCCTTTTTCCATATTATGGATAGAATTTGCATACATAAAGAAGTTGTCCACTACTTGTACAACTCCTTGTCATCTCCCACGCTTGGCCCCGATAAAATAAAAACACTGCTAAAACTGCTGGCGCAGTTCCCACGGTGTGGCGCTTGTTCTCCTCTGGGCTCCAGTGCTGCTGTTGTGACACATGACGCCGGTGCCCAATCAGCTCTGAAATCACTGTCCCCGTCTCCTGTCGAACTGAACACATAGAGGAAGTCAGAGATCAGCTGCAGCCTGGCTTACCCTTCATGTTCGATTTGATCAGCGCAGGGACAAAGACGCGAGCGCCGATTGAGCGTCAGCGTCACATGTCACAACAACAGCACGGCAGCTCCAGGACCGCAAGTGCAGACAAAGCGCCAGTACGGGAGGGGAGTATAAGCTTTATTTTATTTTATCAGGGCCAAACATTTACATCAAGAAGGGGCTGTCCAAGTAGATGACAACCGCTTTAAAGGCAATTATCTACTAAAACCACATTAGTCTCAGGCTCAACTTCAGAAAAACCCAAATAAATTTTAGTGGGATATCGCACATGTACTATTTTTCACCCATTCAGAAGATAGGAAATAAATGCATGTTCTAGGTCAGCAACGCACACTTCAAAAGGCTGCTCCACTACTTTTATATTGATGACATAGCCTTAGGTTAGGTGCAGACAACCGTGTATTCTCATCCAAGAGAATCTGGTCAATTATGCAAATCACCTTCCGATCAGCCTGTGAAAAACAGACTGCAATCAGATGTCATCCAAGCACAGTCCGGTGTTTTCCATGGAGTCATTGACTTGCATGGTCGAGTGCAATCCAAATATTGGATTAAACTCGAGCATGCTGCGATCGCACATGTGCACGGCCCCATAGAATAACATTGGTTTGAGTGCGAGCTGATGTTTTGTCTGATCGCACTCATACCAAAAATATGGCCATGTGCATGAGCAGTTAAGATGAGATCGCTGGGGGTCCGATACCCTCAACGAACAGCTGTTCTCAGTGCCAGCAGTGGCTGAATGTTAGCAGTTATTAATCTGAATAGCCCAGCTCTGGCGACTCAATAGTGGCCACTGCCAGGTACAACTCATTTGCCCTTATTTATTCAAATAGTGCCAGATCTGCAGTACATGGCAGAGGCCACTGCAACGTTAAAGGAGCTGTGCCATTCAACTGCTAACATTTGGCCACTGCCAGCACTAAACAGCAAATCAGTGATCGGTGGGGTTGAGGGTGTCGGACCCCCACCGAACAGATATTGATGACCTATCCTGAAGATAGGTCATCAATATAAAAGTAATGGGTTAACCTTTTAAATAGCATGTCAGAGTGTATGCTTGACCAAAACGGAGGTCACACAGTGATGAGGAACACATCTCAAGATTGGCAGGGGTCCAAACATTCATAACATTAACATTCACCCCTTGGAAAGGTGATAAATGCTTTATGTGGGATAACCATTGTGACACCACTTAAAAAAAATCCATCAGTAAACTGCAGTTCATCCACAGTACTCAGAGGCTTTGTGCTGTCAATGTGGTGGAGACAACAGGCGGCCATAAAACAGTCAATTCATTGACTTGCTTCTCCTTCAGCTGACCAGAGTCTCCACGTCTCTGCCATATGCTTGTATTACAGTGCTTGATGCCTCGAGGAAGCCACCTGTAGAGGGAAACTCATATTTTCCATTTTAATCACCATAAAAAGCTAAACTTATTTGCAGCCTACTGACGCTACATAGTAATATGGCTTCTTATGTTGACGTCCCAGCCCCTGAGCAAACATGGTAGAAATATGTGTGCCTATAGGTGTGTAAATAAATGTGCGTGAATATCTATATACGCTTACAAAAGTGTATTAGAATCCCGGAACAGAGTCGGTGTAATTGCTATATCTTCCGTGAACAGTGTTATTCAACTGAATTCTTATCAGCCCTTTTCTGACATGCTTAGGTTCCCAGAATTTATAGCCATGAATGGTTCCTCAGCCTTTCATGGGTTTTTTTTTCATTTTTTTTTCGTAGCCAGGCATTGTTTGAAGCTGAATAGACTCTACTCTTTAATTTTCACTCAATTACAGAAAAAAAAATGATTTCACATTTTCTACATAAGCCGAAATGGAAATTGACTAAGAACCTCAGAACTGTCAGCAACATCTTTTGAGAAAAGATTAGCTTTGCAGTGATTATAAAATAGGTGTCATCTTTGACACTTGCATTCCGCAACCCGAATCTGAGCGTTCTGGAAGGGAATGTTAAGGGACGTCAGAAAGGGTCTTAGAAGGCTCAGCTGTCATGCTATGTGCCTCCTTCTCCTCGCTTTGTAGTCAGATGCTGCGCGGTGAATGTCAAAGGTTCTCCATTTAAACTCCCTGACGAGAAAGAGAAGAATACCGGGAGAATATGTTATTAGCAACTATGAACTTGTCTTTGGTAACGGGTCAGCCTGACACTTAATTTATGTGTATGGAGCTGAAAAAAAAAATAAAAACAAAAAAACACTTTTATACTAGCCGCCTAAATAAAACCCATAGGAGAGTGCATGGCACTTAGCCTCTCATTCACCGGTATGGCTACAATCTCAATAATCTGGATTTCCGGACGCACATAATGGCGGAGTTTTCCATCATGCTGACAACTACAAAAACGGTTTTCGGATAGTTTCTCATTTATATTCCGCTTTAGTTACATGGGGCGCGCAGCTTTATTGTTATTTTTTTTTATATAATTTCTGGAATTGGACATTGTCGCTTAAGTGGGGTTTTCACACTAGATACGTTTCACAAGTATAGACAGAATAGGTGATAAAAGTACAATCATTGAGAACCTGACTTCTAGCACCCCAATGACATGGAATAGGGCTTGTTCACACAACAGTTTTTTCGGTCTGTGAAAAAAAACGGACAGCACTAGAACCAAAGACATTCAATAGGGCAGTGCAGATGAGCGATTTTATTTCGTTAACAAAATCTTTGTATGAAGATAATAGAAACCGGCGCTAGTTTCTTCCGTAATCAGATAAGACTCATCTATTCAAGTCTATGAGTGCGTTAAAAAAAATAAAATCTGATTTGTACATATACATTGCAATTCTGTAATGCAGGAAAACGGTAAATGGTCATGTACTCTTCTCTATGGTAGTCCTATTGTAGATCACGCCCACTTGACTAAAAATTTATAAACAAGGAAAAGAGGGCCATATTCCAGGAATGGAAAGTCATAGGAACAAAAAAAATCAATGCCAGATTCAGGAGAACAATGGTATTCCCAGAAGAGACCAGTGATCATGGCTAGCTCTGCAAGGAACCGGCACCAGTGGCTCCTCACTGGCGTGTCCCAACTGAAGAGGAGCTGTATGGAGAGTTGTGATAGTATGCATACTTCTGCCCCATACAGGGCTAAAGTGCTCTTCCTCTGCTCTTTTTCAGTCGTCCCCCCCCACCCCTATAAAGTTGTATGAAAATGTAGTTGGAAAGCATATTCTCCTCATTCTAAAGATCCCATGGAAAAATGGTAAATGTTAATAGTAGGAGTATCCCTTTAAATCATTCTATAATAAAAAGTTATACAACTTTCTAATGAAAGTATAACTAAATATAATATCTCACCAGGAGCTCCAATCTACAGTTCACAATTGCAGCACAATAAATTTGAGTGTAAACTGAATAATATATGACGTCAGACAGCAATCTACTCAGAAGTGAACTTCGAACTATTGCTGTAGTTTGCCAAGTTAGCGCCTCCGGCTGGGACGTGCCCTGCAACCTGCTTTATATCATCTAAGGTCCCATCACTGGGACTCTGAGAGCCTCAAAGGACCTACATATAACAAATGGACTTGTGAACCTACACTACGAGAAAGTCTACAATATAAAGGTATGTCAAAATCAGACATCTGATCAAGAGAAACTGGAAAGACAATAAGTGCAATAGGGTCTTACCAGAAAAGAAACAGGGAGGCAGCGGGTAGTTTTGCTCACCTGATAAGGTTGTTAAGTCACAACCCCTGTACAAGCTTAGAAGAAGGCTGTTGCAGGTTCACCATGTGGAGAACGTGTGAAGCTGGAGAAGAGCGGGTTACAATCGGTGTTGCCAGTTTTACAGTGATGTGCAGGAGACGAGATATGTAGAAAAGCGGTTTACTAGACAACGCGTTTCGAAGTCACTCCATTTCCCTGATGAAGAAGTGTGTCACCTCGAAACGCATTGACCAATAAACCGCATGTCTACATATCTTGTCTCCTGCGCATCACTGGAACAATGGCAGCGCAGATTTTAACCCACTCTTCTCCAGCTTCACCCAATCAGACATCTGTAGGAGTCTTTATTTGAAGTTCCTTATTCGCCCAAAGTATTTTATTTAATTTTCTAAATAAAAATGCAATTTTCATAAGGTTTGCTTTTAATAACATTCCATTATCTACATCCAAAACGCTGAAAGCTGGTGCAGACCTAGCAGGTCTACATAAATGAATCCAGTCTACACAATTTTTGTCATGAAACGTTTGGAACGTTTCATAAACAAAGAAACCCTCTTTTCTGTATATGTTTCCAGGACTTAGTCAGCCCAAACACAATATGTCAGACAAATCAAGAACTGGTTGACCTTTAGTTTATTTAGTGCTTGGTCATTCGCCTCAATACATAGGACCCCAGGTGCACCCTACTGATACATTGCCATTGTGCACCAGCTTTGAGGATTACCATAAGATTCATCACTCTCTGTTTTGTGCCACGCATTAGGAAACAGCATCCTCTCATCTCACAGGGTGTTATAAAATACACACAGAAAAGATGAATGAAGATAAACTGTAGGTAAGAAAAAGAAGAGCATAATGCTGGATGTTTGCATTCGGTGCCACGTGCTAAGAGTGACAGGTGCCAGGAGAACAAGCGCAAACAGACCGATTTCAGCCTTTCAAGGTGATTGAGCGTTCTCATTATACGGAGCTGTATATAAATATTGGTTTTTTTTTATTTTTGCATTATAGTGTTTTACTAATAAAACAAGCAGATTACAACCTGAGAATCACTGAACATATACAATTACGGTCCTCATCTGCCATTGAAGAAATGGGCAAGAAATGGGCATATATGAAAGAAGGTGGAAAAGGAAATGAAAGAGCACACAGACATTGTATAATAATATGACAGCACACAACTAAACATGCCAATAATTCCATCCTTCATTGATTGTTCTAGGTCAGAAGTCCCAAACCTTTCTAACCTTGAGAGCCACATTCAGCAATGAGAGGGTCGCGAGCCACATCCAGCTCCTGCCCCCCTCACAGCAGTGACACCCAGAGGCCCCATATTACCGGTATAATGACAGCCAAAGCTTTTCCACGGATATCACACCAAGGCAGTATGCCAAGCTCCATGCTTTCCTATCTTAGCCCCATTCAGATCTGCTCTCCTGTGCAGGGCTACACCCAAAAGTCACCATCTAGAGATCTACTCTTAATAGCTGAATGCTAGACCTGGGGCTAATGCACCAAGCTGGCAGACAGCCGCGAGTCACACATCACGGGCCCACGAGCCACATGTGGCTCTCGAGCTACTGGTTGGAGACCCGTTCTAGGTTATCCAATTAATTTTTCTGGTACTTTTTAGAAGAAATGGATGCAACCGATCAAACTAATGCAAAGGGTCCAAAAGAGTATGGCCTTTACTTATGTATTAGGGGATATTAACACACAGCATGGCAGCAGTTCAGGTAACAGTCTACGTCAACTGTGAATCTTACTTGCAGTTTTAGGTTTTGTTAACACCTCATCTTTGCGAAATAGGTTAGGAGCATTGTTGTTGTTAAATTAGGACCTAAGACTAACATCCTCTATACTCCGAACCTAACACTCATCTACAGGACCTTTTTTCGTGCTGCACCAGTTTTCTGGAATGTGCTACCCCAGAAAATCTGATTAGTTCCCAGTATCTACACCTTCAAGAGTGCCATTTCTTTAGACTAGCCTATCACCACACTAATCTAACTAACTATCCCCTGTTCTATCTTCCACGCACTCAGTAGCACTTACCTGTACTTGCAGGGATACTGGCTGGTTCATACAGTTTTATTTGAATGCCCCTTTTTATTATACTGAAGGCTGGACCTTACATGACAAGCACTTTATTTATACCGTTTGTGTCCCCCTTATTTCCTTATATATTGTAAACTTGCGAGCACACGCAGGTATGTAAAAACTCTTCCTACAAGTTACCTAAATTAATTAGGATTTGTATGGCCACAATAGTGTTAGTTATCGTGGTCAAAATATATCCTGTATGTCTACACCTGTCACTGCCGGAATAAGTGGACTACGTGAGAGCCGAGGACACCTCTCCTGGACTCGGCACATTGCAAATGGCAACAAATGTAATTTCCAAGTCTAGCAGGACCGGAGCAGATAAATAATCATAACACAATTGGATAAAGACTTGCACAACAGATCCTACAGCTCGTTGTTCATCACAAGACGCTCTCCTCCTGTTCTTGTAGCAATATTCAAATGTGCAAATTAAATAAATATGCTTTCAAGGTAAAGTCACTTTAACGTCCTTAATAGAACGGATGTGTATATTAAAATGTCTATTACAATCCTGCTCAGTTTATCAATGGCACCATTTATAAAATGAATACATGTTCACTTAGAGGTTTATTCCTGCAATTTCAGTAAACACATACTCCCCAGGTGCAATGCAGAAGTCCGCGGAGCTCGCTTCTGCCAGAGACAGCTGCTCGGCAAGACGGTCGTAAACTCTCACAAAACCCGCTCATCTGCCAGACCTCGACCAGACTCCACATAAAACCAGCACTTAAGACATTGAAAGCAGCGGTGTTAGGTTGTAAGTTTGGTAATAAATTCATAAGTCATTCAACAAAATCCAAATGTATACCTAGAAAAGGCGTAGACTAGCAAAGACCAAGCATGGGCCAAATCCAGGGCTGTGGAGTCGGAGTCGTGGAGTCGGTGTCCATTTTGGTGGAGTTAGAGTTGGTATAAAATGGACCGACTCCAACTCCTAAAATATATAATAAATTGGGTACAGTAATTCAATGCAGTTTGTGGGGAATATTTTTACATAAGAATTTGGGAAAGTTATGAAATGTTCTATTCCTGATCTAAGGGTCTAGACTTTTAGCTGAGATGAATCTGTGCTACAGTAAGGCTAAGTGCCCACAATGCAGAAATGCTGCATATTTTTTCCGCTTCTCCCTGGCAGGAAAAACGTATGCGGATTTTACATGCGTTTTTCCTGCCAGGTAGAAGCGTTTGTCAAGCGTTTCTGCATGCGGGTTATCAAGCGCTTTCCAAGCGATTTTAGCATCACTTGGAAAGTGCTTGACAACTTGGTCACACTATATAAATCCAAGCAACCGGCATGGATTTATATAGTGTGACCAAGTAATAGTTAAAAAAAAGAATATGAATGGTAAAAAATAAAGATTATACTTGCCCTTCCGATGTCCCCCGGTGTTTTCTCCGCTGCGTCTGGTCTGTTGTATGGGTCGCGGTCCTCACACCACCGCGACCCATACAACAGACCGGACGCATCTCTATGGAGACCGGGGGACATCGAAAGGTAAGTATAATCTTTATTTTTTATTTTAAATTCTTTTTTTTACAGGTTCTATGGTACCCGAGTCTGGAGGAGAGTCTCCTCTTATCCAAACCCAGGTACCATCCGCACATAGAAACGCATATTATCCGTGTGCTGACACGGATAATATGCGTTTCAATGCAAGTCAATGGAGGCAATTACGCCGCGTTTCTGCAAAATTAATGGACATGCTGCGTATTTTTCCGCAATGATAATCCGCAGCGGAAATTTCCGCAGCATGTGCACAGCACATGCGGATTATCATTGGGGACCATGGGGCACGTATTACCAAGCATTTTTTAAGCGTTTTCGCTGCGGAAATTCCGCGGCAAAAACGCTTGAAAAACGCATAGTGGGCACGCAGCCTTAATTTATCACTTAAACATGAGCCATGTATGAGGGAGTTGGAATCGTGGAGTCTGAGTTGGTGTCATGGTGATTGAGGAGTCGGAGTCTGAGGTTTGACTTACCGACTCCACAGCCCTGGCCAAATCTTAAGGTCATTTCCAACAGGTGACTTCAGAATAAGCTGTGTTTGTACATGAGGAACAACACTGTTTCTGGTTAGTATATGATTTGTATACTTCATTTTTTTTTACCAATTTTTCCCTTCTTCATGATCTACTTCTAATAGTTATTATTAGTGTGTGGAGAATAGTAGCAGCATATATGACATTATACTGCAGTACAGAGCAGTATAGCTGTGAATCCAGCACTGGGACTAGATAAGTATTTACTAGAAATAATGCAGCATCATGTGTCTGTGTCTCTCAGTGTCTCTCAGTGTCTCTATCCAATCTTCATAACACTTCAACAGCTGTAATCTGACTCCGCAGTGAGAAGCCAATTCATATATTAGCTGTTTGTTTGTTTTTTTTAGAGTAATGAGTTTAGGAGGAAGGAGGGAGGAAAAGTAGAGGCTCATAAGTAGAGAAAGAAGCATATTTTTCTAATAGTATATCTAACAAAGTTTCTTGTATTTGTTTGTACAATTGATTTACGTAATATTTTTTGAAAAGGCAGTGACTATTTAATGGAGAGTACATCATATAGCAAAAATAACCATTATTCATTCATCTGTAGATGGTAATGACTGGTCGGACAATAGACTGACAGTATCAGTGTTTGGTTACTTGAGCCAAATTGTAGATTTTTGGATAAAAAATAAACCATGCTTCCAATCGAAAATTATTGGTATCAATACAAATACCATCAAAGCTCTTTCTTTTGTCTTAAGGTTGACGCCAGAAGTGAGTAAAAGGGAGTGATGATGGCTAATCATCGCCCATGCATTAGAATGGGGGACGAGCCAGTCCACAACTACAGTAACGATCCGCAAGGTAAAACGGACTGCATGATGGGTGGTCAGCCTTAAGGATATTGCGCAACAATTACTTATTATGAAGCCATTTCCCCTTACATGTTACACTTTATATTGCACATAGGATAAGTAAAATCCAAAATGACGTCATCTAAATCAGATTTTTTTTTGCTATAGCCAACTCCTAAATACAGGCAAGAAACTTGGCCAACTATAACCTTAATATAAATATAATAGCAACGAGGTTCTCAAAAGTGAATGCAGAGCCAGAACATAAAAAAGGCATAAATTATAACAAACATTATGCAGAATATTAATCACTTAGGTTTTCATTGTATCTAACTAAAAAAAAAATTCTGCATTTTTAAACTTAAAAATAATAAAAATATATATTTTTTATGAGTATATCGTACATGTGAATGTCAGGACAGTATAAATTAGACTCTGCGAGCATTAGTGAGGGATCTGCCGGCTGATTGACATGTCATTTGCATTGTTCAGCAGCAATCGGTAAGAGATGAGATGATAACGAACCTTTCAGAGCAACTCCTGAGTATACACAACAAATGTAAAAAGCAGCAACAACTCCAGCATTATACATTCTGCATGAAATGGAATATGTATCAGGTAAATATATTAATCTGCTGTCACTAATTAAAGGCTATGAGGGAAAAGTGCATTTGGTAAGACATCACAGTGTAAAATAACTATAGTGAGGTGACTAATTGTTCTGGCATCTCCACATTATTTCTAAAGATCACATTTCGTTGTTTTTAATAATTTAAAGGGAAAGAAGAAAAAAATCAAACGTTATTTCAACTATAATTCACAACAGTAAATTTGACAGCATCATTAAAGCTTTGTACACCTTAGTACAATTTTTTTTTATTAATGTCCTTTTGATTTTTAATTCAAAGTTAAACAAATTTTTAAATAGTTCTCATTAAAAATTTTCTACCATTTTGATGATGTACAGTGTTTAAGCCGTTTATCTAGCGGTGCGCTTTGCAAAACAGTTACAAATTTGCCAGACCTCCTGTTCCTGGTTCTGATGGCACTCGCCCTCCTCTCCCATCCCTTCCCTCCTTAGAGATAGCAGCAGGGAGGATGGCAAGATTGTACACAAATCTCCATAGCAAAGAGAAAGTATCTAAAGATGGGTAGAAAAAAAGGGCTACAGGAAAGGAATCGATTACGTAAAGAGGCATTAAGCCTATGATAGAAGCTGTACTGATTTCCCAACAGAACTCTGTTAACACACAGCATTGAAATCCAGCCTATATTACTGGGAGACTAAATCCCACAAGAAAATAAAAATCTGAAACTTCGATCAGGCTGAAAACTATCGAGCGGTATGAAAATTAATGAAGGAATGAAGATTGCACACTAATTAAAGGTAGTTATTAATACAAGGAAACAATCATTCTATTTTTATGTTAAATGTATGTACTTTTAGGGGGGGCAAATGGAATAACTGATGAATTACTCATGCATTCAGTGATCAGTCAGATATTTTGTCGGCGCAGGGCCTTTCAGAAAAATACCTGAAGTTTAGAGAATTAATGAAACTTCATGAAAAGGATTTTCAAGAATTTTAACATTTTAAGGTAGATTGTTGTCCAACCTATCAGCAGAATGAAGCAGCAGTGGTGCTCACAGGATCATCTAGGTCCCTTTGCTGCAGTAATTGACACAGCGATGTACATGTCTATGTATGTGATACTATGAACATGGATGCCAGTGCTCTGATGTTCTAATGATCGGAGGGGTGAAAGCAGCACCAATGAAATACTCATAGCACATTCTACAACCTTAGAAATTCACATCTTGTGCGGAATTGTAGGCAGTATTATTCTGCGGTAGTTGACATTTATGCACAGTCTTGTCTTTTTAAGAACTTAAAGCAGAACCTCTATGGGGGACCATAGTATAATGTAATATATACCATCTGAAGGAGCAATTTTCCATTTTTTTTTTCTTATGAAGTCTCTGCATTTACTGAGGGATGTTTGCCCTGCATTGATATATATAGTGGCCATATATGAGACACGCATTTCGAACATACAAGGAGATGCATGAGCCTCTACCACAGTGGACCCCAACCTGTTGCTCACCATCTACTCCCAACATGCCTGAATAATCACTGGCTGTCCGAGAATCTTGGGAGTCGTAATTTCGCAACACTCAGAGAGCCACAGATTGGCGATCAATGCTGCGGAATAATCTACAGTACAAATTACTTTGCAATATAATGCACTTACTACCCGTACCTGAATCCATGGGAAGTTAAATGGTTAAGAAGCATTCTTCCAGATAGTACTTTGTGTCTCTATTAAGCTTAAAAAATGCATTGCTACTCACAAAGGTTTTGGTCTAGGAAATTTCCTGTGAGGTCCACACAAGTGTTTTATTTATTCTGCGTGGGTGGATACTCAGCAACTTCTCGCCGAAAGCAGGAAATGACAATAAGTCGTCAGGAAGAGTTGTGGTCGGCTCCGACCAAGTCCAGCAAAAAGATGAATCCAAACACATGAGGCAAGTATTAACATCTAGCAGGTTGTAAAGAGGAAAAAATATAGTTAATTAGAATGAGTGGGCCCATCCCCATTAAAGTGAGTAGACTGAGCTGCAATACCCGAAGTAGCTTATTGAAAAAAAAATGGCAGTGTTTTCGTAAAAAAAAAAAATTTTTTTGAAATTATGCTCAAAAAGCTTTAAAAATTCATGCACACATCATGTCTGCAGAACTAATACCCGGTCATGTATGTTAATATGGCTACTCTGGAATTTTATTACAATGTGATTGCACTGAAAGGCATCTCGCGAACACCCGGGTAAAGTTACATAGTGGTACACTTTGATTTGGCAGAAGTTAGACTGTTCTCTATTATATTCTACAACTTCGAGTAGCTTACGTTAGACCAGTATATCATGCCGGAAAAGTGGTGGAAAGCCAGGAAAACGTCTGGTGCATTTTGCAACTCGACAAACCCACTCCATCTTTTATAGACACTAAATAAGCATCAAGACTGGTGCTCATATATGTACGTGGTGTTGTTGTTTTTTTGTTACAATGTAAATACACACTTTTTAA
This sequence comes from Phyllobates terribilis, assembly GCF_046119375.1. Lineage (NCBI taxonomy): Eukaryota > Metazoa > Chordata > Amphibia > Anura > Dendrobatidae > Phyllobates > Phyllobates terribilis. Next base: position 93,591,732 of record NW_027362764.1, read on the forward strand.
AAATGTGCTATTAACTTTAAAAAGTAAAGAAAAAAAAAAACAATGCAAAACCCAAGGAAAAATGCTGAAAAAAAAATGTGCATGAATTTGGCAGTCAAACACATCTGATAGCTTGATTGATTGGGCATGTATGATTATGTCAATAGAAAAAAGCAGCAATCAATGGGGTCGTCACATCATCTTTGATGATTAAATATTGTGAAATGTTTGCAATTTGTTTGCTATTAAAAATCTTGTTCGTTCTCAAGAACAGATACATTTTTAATTTTGATAGTTTACTGCTCATTGCCTTGGTCACTGGCCACTGCAGCTGGTCTCTTAAGTAAGCAGTGCAGCACTTAGAAGTTCTCTTCTGTAGAGCTTGTAAGTGCTGCACTGAAGCTGACAAACTGAATTGCTGCATCTGGCCCTCTTCATAGCACTGCGCTCCATAAGGAGTGCATACTTCATGCCACTGGTCCAAACGGTCAATCAAGCGGAGGTGCAACGCCCCACTAAAAGCAGGAAGCGGGGAGGTTGGGAAGTGGTGAGCTTCTGGAAAAATACCTTTAAAGGGAACCTGTCACCAGGTTTTTCCCCATCCGGCGCCTCCTCTCTTCTTGCGTTCGCGGTCCTCCTTCTCTGCTTCATGTAGATGACCCCTCACACTATTGCGCAGGCGCACTTCTCTCTGTCCTGCAGAGGGCAGAGCAAAATACTGTTCTGCGCATGAGCAGGAAAAGACCAAAGAGCACCGGCGTAAGCGCATTACAGTACTTTCCTCTGACCTCAGTAACGCAGAGAGAGGTGCAGCTGCGCAGGAGAGTGAATGGGAACACTGTGCGGATGACATAGGACGCTTTATCCACACGAAGCAGAGGAGGACGTCATCGCAAGAACAGAGGAGGCGCCGGATGAAGACCACTGACGCCCATCGGACCGGACCGCCCAGAAGGTGAGTATAAGAAAAGGTCTTTTTTTTGGCCTGAAATGCGGTGGTCGTAGTCGTACATTATATAGGGAAAATCCTAGTGACAGGTTCCCTTTAATCATCAGGCATGCATTATCGATTTAGGGTGTAATTTACGGATTAAATATTTTATTATATAGCTTTTTCCTTAATCACCTGAATGACTTATTTAAGAACAAGTTCCATTTAATTTAAATAAATTGACAATTAAAAAAAAATATGCATCAAAACTTTTACTTTTTTTCAAATGACATTATATTACGGTATATAACTCCTGTAACAAGTAAAATCTTGGTAGTAAGAGAGAGATAGGATTTTCAGACGAACAATTTTTGTTCCCTAAATCCTCTTGGTCCATAAAAATACCACCAAGTAAATGAAAAGTGGGAATTCACTTAGATACCTGCTCGCTGCTCAGTAGTCTCACCTCCTGTCAAACACATTGTTGACCCTACTTGGCGGACTCGAAGATAAATCGAGAAGTGTAGTGTTTCTAGGCAGCAAAAAAAAATCCTCTCTGCAGTTGAAGTCATTTAGTGTCTGCAAATTCGGGATAAAAGTTAGAAAAAGACAGACATTCTCCAGTATACTTGACATCTACGCCCTGCAGAGACTTCCATTTTTTCTTATTCTTTTGCCCTGAAGCAATCAACCTAAGAACATAGCTTAGAAATTCACTAAGATCCACTTACATCACCCAAACTCTGGCTACAATATAGAAGATAAAATAGACTCACAGCTTCACTTTTAGACTTTTTAATGACAAACTGAAGTGCCCGGCCCGGCATAGTGAACACTTAGATGTAGCACATCATGAGAATAGCCAGTCAATTAACCAACACATTGCGCACAGTCTGTGCATTACAAAGACCTTCGTGAAATAAGGAGGAGAGCAGAAATCAATGTTTAATGAACACCACAATAAATGCTTGCTATTAGAAGGCCTCGAATGACAGGACTTGATGTAGATTAGTAGTTGTGTTGGTATCGGAGAAGCAAAGTCAAAGCAGAATTTAATCTATTTCTATAAAGCAGCTAACAATTCCAATGAATCAGATGTATAATCTCATTTAAAGACGTGGGTCATGTTTTCGAGGTAAGAAGTTAACTTTGCCAGTTATCAAGAACTGGAGAAAAGGAAAGTTTCGCAAAACATTGTCCCTGTAATTTTTGAGGCATCCAACAGATATTTGCCGTAATTAGATAAAAAAATACCAAGATGACATTTTTTAGGAGCCACTGAAGTCATGGCTGAGATGGTAGTAAACTCCATACAGCTCAGATCACGCTATGTACTACATTGTTTCTGTAAATTTTACTCATTTCCATGGGAGTTATGGAAATAGAGCAGCTCAGTATCTCTTGGATTTCTGTAGCTCTACCTCCAGTGGTTAGAGCTGGACAGAGTTATTCCAGTCTCAACCATGACGCTATTGGCTTGAGAATATCAGATTTCTAATGGTTTTCCTTGTCTTTCAGGAGACACAAATGCGACCCTTGACAGAAACATAACAAGAGTAGCTTGGACACAGCCATGTATACTATATACAAGAAAAAGTCTCAGTCGTCTAAATGACCTACCTGAACATGTCTCCCAGCCCCTTCAGCATTCCGCCTTTCTTCGTTTTTCCTTTATCTTTATCTTTGTCTCTGTCTTTTTTCTTTTCTTTTCCACTCTTGTCTTTTTTGCGTTCAGCCTTGTCTGAGCCATTGATTTGCCTCTCGAGAGAATGGGAAGGCTGGTCACTGGCAGTGGACACAGACTCGCGTCCTGATCTGGAACTCTCCTCGGTGTCCTCTTCCACTACAAAGAAATTAAGAAGATACCATATTAAGTTTTAATTTTGGGTAAAAGGTATAGAATCAAATGTATGGATCACTGGACTATGCTGAAGACCACGGAGACAACTTTACAGTGAAGCGAGCACCCTTTAGTACTTTTAGTACAAGAACACCATAGTCAAGACTAGAAGTTTCAAAAAACTGGGCAATGGCTTAACCTACCCAATGCAGATGAACTGTTCTTTTGCTCCATCAGTGTTTTATTAGCACCTGGCAAAGTATTAGAATTAGTTAGACGTTCTCTTATGCAATACCAACAACGATGTCTCAGTTGTGTACTTGTGCCCACTAGATCACCAGACCTCAACCTTCACCCAACACCAGTGTATTAGCAACATATGGAATGGTTCGTTAAGAACAAATCAGTAATGAAAATTTGTACAAAGAAACAGAAGTGAACCACTTGGCAGATAAATTACCTACCCCAGTCTGTAGAGTTGTTCAATACTTCCAGCTGGGACTTACTGGTACCTGATAAAGTATTAGTTGGATGTAATTACTGCCTGTAAATATGTGATTTTACCTTAACAACATAAAGGAGTCTACATAATTTTGATATCTTTGTGAACATCCCAAAATTCTGGCTACGCCCATCTCCTCCTCCTACTCAGATGCACTGAGGATAAGCCCAACATGACTACATGTAAGATAAGAGACATGTTCTGGCTGAATTTACACAACCGTAATATAGGCATATTATAGCACCTACATTATGACTGCACTGTTCTTCAACTTAGGCTCTGTACACACTGTCTGAAACAATCGTTTCCGTATATGTTGGCTATAGCTCTGGCCTTAAAATGTAAATGTATGCATAGGGCTCTAATCATCTGAAGGAAGCCAAGCAAGTGTTCTTTATGGTCTCTTTCTGGGTGGTGTGCATGGGTAGACCTTTTCTTTAATCATAGAAAATGTGACTGACTGCAATTTCCGACGGAGACGGACCATGTAAACCGATATTTTTTTCTTACACTTAAAGACTACAGGAATACCACTTTATGTTTTGGTTATAATACTAATTACATATATTTAGTTGTGAAGATAAATGGTAACTAAAAACTTTTTTTTTTTATTAATCAGCCTTTGCAAAGTAATTTTTGTAATATACTTCATAACCTTAGTTTGCCTCCTTATCTCCCAAACACCAAGCTGCAGGGCTGTCTTAATTGCCAATTTCAAGCTCCCTAGGAATCTGCTTTCGATTGCTGCCCAGCAAGAATCCATACTGTATTTAGCAACAATCCGTGTGACGGCGCGGTCAGGCAGCCACATAACACGGACGACAATCACAATGCAATGCTTGGACTGGCCAGCGGCTCTCCTGGCCCGAGCCTGACAGCATGTATTTCTATGCAGCTGTCAAGCTCGGGTCAAAAGAGCCGCCGGCCAGTCCGTGATGTGATGGTCATCCTTGTTACACGGCCATCTGAGAGCATCCTTAGGGTCTTTCCTTGCCCGAGCATGGGAGAGGGGAGCAGTGAGGGGATACGTCTGTAAACTGATTATTTGTAAATAGAGTAGTATTTTTTTCTGAGCAGCAGTTCAAAGCAGATTTTTAGGAAGCTTAAACTGGGAAATTTTAACAGCTCTGCAGAATGGTGCTTGGGAGAGGAGGCAGAATAAGACATTGAAACATATTACAAAAATTCATAACTTTGCAAAAGCTGATCAATAGTTAAAGCAATTGGTCATTACTTTTTTTTTTATTGATGACCTATCCTTACGATCTAGATATGATCATTGGGGGTGCGACCTCAGTCACCCTCACCGACAGGAAGTTCTCGTATGCTGTCGGAACACAGCAGCAGTGTCAAAACTATAGTGGCTGTCATATCCTCCCACTATTCATTTGAATAGGATTTGCAACATTTGGCCGTGGTCACTTAGGAATGTCAGAGCTGTTGTGTTCCGGCAGCATCCAAAAACTTCTGGTAACAGCTGATCAGTGGGGGTCCGGGTGATGCACACCCATAGATCAGGTATTGAAGGTCTACCTAAAGGCGCAGTCAGACAGCCATTTAGATTGGAACGAGATTAGCACGTAGTGCACGGACTGTCCGGAGGCTCTCCCGACCAAAGTGTGACAGCTTCATGTATTTCTGACTGCACCTTAAGGGTAGGCAATCAGTTAAAAAAATACTAGCGGCCAACCCACTCAAATAAAAAAAAAAAAGTTTAGCTACTCTTTAATGCTCATTAATTCAGCACAGAGTGTTCATCGATCAACACACTAAGGCAAAAAATGGGTTTTGGGACACATGAAAGTCAGCTAAAGTACCATGCATGGACATATTACTCTCATCCTCACCTACCCAGCTCTGAAGAACTGCTGTTCAATGGTTCCAGCTCTGACCTATTAGCAGCTGTTAAAAAAAGTAAAGAACAGTTTGGAGATCCAGACATACGTAAACAGTCTACCCTAATATCTAAAAGGTTTCACTGCATTGTAACAACCTATATAATAATTGGCAAGACACACTGTCTAGAGTGCAAAGTGACCTCGTGAGAAAAATGACCCAAAAGGTGTAGATATGTGCTCTGATCACCGGAATAAATTGTATAAAATGGGAACATCCACCGAAACCCACCATGTGTGGCAAAGAAGTCACAACATTGCACCCAGGGCAAAAGGGCAAGAACAAAAATACTTAAGACCTCTCTAACATACCCCATTCCGTTGAACCATTCAGGTCGGGCCCATTTGTATCTGTCAAAGGGAGACATACAAATATCTTATAGTCTAGAAGTAACGCATCGTGAGTGGAGTCTTTATAATGTCTCCCCTTACCCCACTCTGACGAGCTGTTCAGTGGTTCCACGTGGGTCTGGATATCACCTGTTGAAGTATTTGATACAATAAGATCTTTTCTAAATAGAACCCATTTTGCTATTCTTATGTATTTTTTGGGGTGGGTGTGGGGCTATTCTTATGTATTTTGGGGCAACAGTGAACATTCTACAGAACGCAGCCTATTATGGTGTTTGCGATCACCGCGATCATACCTAATAGTGATGCCGGAGAATGACTTTACCAAGGCACAATTAAAGACTTTAATTTCCTAAGTGCATACATGATGGAATAATTATTGCTTTACATACTAGATCATTTACAACAGAGCTGCCATACACGCTTCTCATATTGTAGATATAATAGAATAGGCATACCTTATATATTATTACACGCTAATTAAGTCACATAGCACGCTATTCATACATTTGCTAGTCGCACACTATCCAAACACTTCCATTATTAAAGCAGGACTGTAAAGGAAATAAAGCCGACTTGCTGATCACAAAATGATGTCTCCTCTGAAAGTCTTCCACCCTGATAACGCACAAGAGATGGGCATCATGACTGCACTAGGTAATTTCAGTAAGGCAAAGAGCAAACTCAGTGCTTTCTGTGACTAGAAACCCAAAACAAGGCAATCTGCTCTTATTTCATTACGTTAAGGCTCCTCAACCTTCCAGATTTAAAGAGCCAATTTAGGAACCAGCTGGGACTCTAGAACACAAAGAACAGCTCTCTCCGGGCACGGAAAAGACTGCAGGCGAGCATGATGTCACATCTCTCATGCCGACATGAATGTGGGCTCTATTGCATACAATCAAAGCCTCAGAATAGTGGAAAAAACAATGTACAGTATAATAACTGCACATGATACAAACTTGGGAGTTAGGGGTCAAGGATACAACCTGCTTAAGGCTGGGCACTCCGACAAGGAGCGGTGTGACACACTTTGAAAATTGTGCACAATTTTGGGTCCAGTGTATAAAAAGGACATAGCTGAAATAGAGCGGGTTCAGAGAAGAGCGACCAAGGTTGTTAAGGAAATGGGTTGACTGCAATATCAAGACTCTGGGTTATTCAGCTTAGAAAAAAAGATTACTTATGGACGATCTTATTATAATGTACAAATATAAGAAGAGACAGTACAGAGATCTGTATAATATCTATATAACCTTTCTACAGTTAGGTCTGCAACGATGACAAGGGGCATCATCTACGTCTAGAGCATACATGTCAAACTCTGGCCCACAGGGTGGTTTTATTTGGCCAGCAACACCAGAACCACCACCCCCATGTAGGGCCCATTATTCTGCATGGAGGACTATGTGGAGCCCAGTATTCTGCATGGAGGACTATGTGGGGCCCAGTATTCTGCATGGAGGACTATGTGGGGCCCATGATTCTGTATGGAAGACTATGTGGGGCCCATTGCACTTTATACTGGTTGGCCCGTGACTTTGTCCAAGTTTTTCATTTTGGCCTTCTGAGTGTTTGAGTTTGACATCTCTGGTCTAGAGGTAAGAAGATTGAATTTTTTTTACTGTACGAGCAGTGAGACTATGGACCTCTCTCCCACAATATGCTGAAATGGTCAACTCACTTAAAAAGCTCAAAGAGGGCCTAGATGTCTTTCTTGAAAAATATAATATTATGGGTTATAGGAACTAAACTCTGGAGATGAGACGATGTTGCTGAGAAATAATTTTTCCCTTAATATGGGGAAATTTGCCTTGTGGGGTTTTCACCTCCTTCAGGATCAACACTTTAGGATTAATGGGTGAACTTTATTTGTCTGTGTCTTTTTTAAAACTTAACAATATAGAGTTGTACAGGCTTTGTCATTCACTGCATTGAAGGAAATAATCTGAAAATGGTATCAGCTTGCCAAGCACCCTCTACCAGACCTTTCTTACACCTTTCAGACACTTGAGATGCAAGCTAGTAACAAATAGAATGTGAGTAGGAAACTGGGGACAACAATGAAGCAAACGAGAGAAGTGAATAACATTTCGAAGATACTAGACAGCTCATGAATAATCAGCCATTGATGCTAGAGTATTAAAGCAGAAACAATGGGCAAGGAGAATGATCAATGAGACTCCAGCAATGCCTAGCAAAGTGATGGCTAGATCACTCGGTCAGAGCATGTCCAAAAATGGCAGGTTCTTGTACAGCACTTACTACCTACCAAAATGGTCTAAGGAAGGACAGCCTGTGAAGCAGAGTGAGCATCATGGGCATCTAAAGGGTCAGATCACACAGTGCATTCACAGTTTTTCCTAAACTTCAGTCTTCATGGCCCTCAACAGCTCATGTTTTCACGATTTCCTTAGTATAGCACACAGGTGAGAGAAATACATTTTTAGAGCCACCAGGGACAGAGCCACACGGTGACTAGTCAGAAAAGCGGGTCCCTGGTAACTTCTCCCCGCCTGCTCCTCTGTAGTGACAGGTTTCTGACTATACAGTCCTGCTCATCGTTATTGGCATTCATTAAGTTTAAGTACATAATGTGGAATATCTCCTGAAAAAAAATGAATCAACTCAAACTGTTTTTTTGTATAGAGCACTGGTGTTAAATACAAAAGAGCAAATGATAAACAATAATTTAAAACATAAAACAATGGGAGGAAAAAATAGAAAAACCTAAAGCTTTCTGTGTCACTGGTATTGGCACCCTTTACATTAATTTAGCATGGAAACACATTTTGACTTGCCTGTGGTAAATCACAAAAGATTCACCTGTGATTAATTCAGTGCCCATGTGACATGAATTAGCCAATGAATGATGACTTCAGTGTTTTAAAAAGCCACATGGATGGCCCTGTTCCTTTGTCACAATGGGGAAGACAAAGGAGTTGTCTTAGGACATCAGTACTGCTATTATTAGCAAACACAAGACTTCCAAAGGGTATAAGGCCATCTCCAAAGATCTTGTTATCTCAGTTTCAACAGTGTGCAATGTTAAGAAGTTTGCCAAACATGGAACCGTCAAAAACCTCAATGGACATGGGGGAAAGATGAAAATTGCAAGAGATGTCTTTGAAGGTTGGTGCGAATGGTGGAATAAACACCACGTCAAACATCCAAAGAACTGAAGGCCAACATGGAGCAGTCTGGGGTTATGGTTTCAACAAGCACTATACGATGCACACTAAATCAAGCAGAGCTTTAAGGGCGAAGGCAAAGGAAGAAACCATTGCTGAAAAAAAAAGACATAAAAAGGAACGACTGATCTTTGCCAAGGAGTATCTTGACAAACTACAATCCTTCTGGGAAAATGTTCTGTGGACAGACGAAACAAAAATAGAGATTTTTGGCAATGCAAAGCAACAGTTTGTTTACAGATGGCACAATGAAGCTTATAAGGAAAACAGTTAAGCATGGTGGAGGATCCATAATGCTGTGGGGTTTGCTTTGCTGCGTCTGGTACTGGAGGCCTTGACCGTATCACAGGAATCCTGAAATCAGAGAATTATCAAGAGATTTTAGAGCGAAATGTCCTACCCAGTGTAAGAAAACTTGGTTTGAGTCGAAGATTATGGTTCCTCCAGCAAGACAACGACCAAAAGCACACATCCAAAATCACACAGGAATGGTTGAAAAAGTAAAAAATGGACTGTTTTAAAATGGCCAGCAATGAGTCCTGACCTCAATTCCAATGAAAATAATTGGGGTGAGCTGAAATCTGCCATTGGGAAAAATAACCCTGCAAACATTCAAGAGCTTGAACAAACTGCAAAGGAAGAGCGGGAGAAAATTCCAGCTGAGAAGTGCAAGACTCTTATAGATGGCTGCAAGAAAGGTTTGGAGGCTGTCAGCAATGCCAAAGGATGTGCAACCAAGAATTAGTTAGGGGTGTCTTTATTGCTGCACATGCTGTTCATTCTGATTTTGTTTCTTTTTTTGAAACTGCAATATGGAAGTTGAAAAACTATGTTTTATTGTTGTATTACTTTGGACCACTAATTAAAAAATCCTGAGGATATAATTTTGGCATATTTCTATTTATTTCTGAAGATATTGTACAGTCTATGAAAAAAAATGAAGGGGTGGCACTAATGGTGAGAAGCACTGTACATGCTCGCAGTGAGAGACCAATCACTACAGGGAAAGGGTGGGGAGAAGCAGCCGAGACCCGCCTGTCCAACTAGTTTTTCGTGCGTCTCGGTCCCTGGTGACTGTTAAAGTATATTTTTCTCTGAAACGCTGCAGTGTTTCAGAGTCGAAGACACATGGCTGAAATCATTCAGCCAGTGCCTGATACATCCTGCCGATTGATGCTGTCATGCTGACACCATAGGTTTTCTGTTGCCCATACCTCATCAGATTGTTTTGTTTTTGCAGCACGAGGTGGATATACACAATACTGTAACATAAGGGCAAGTTATATTGCGTTTTACAGCATGGACAGTATTAGCTGGGCAGTACAAAGTCTCATTATCAGTGCAATTCTAAGTGCATGTTTGGGTCTCCACATCATATGCTCAATAAATCGGATTCCATTGTTCATACTCATTGGTTGCTGTTCGTACATTTCGCGTGAGATCTGCTTGGTTTTAGCAGTTCTGTAAAGTTCTGGACACACATATAGCATCCTATTCTTTCTAGACAGATCGGTGCCCACCTTATATCACAGTTAATTGATCTCCAAGGCATAGATCAGAACCTTACGGTGCTCTAAATTAGTTTCAGTAAAATAGCAAAGTGGTTCAAGGTTTGGGAGCATAACACTGACAATCAAGGGGGCAAATAGGGTCACGGATTCAATATCTCCAATAAATGTGATCAATATCTCAGACATGTTGTGGGCTGAAATCATTTTAAGGCCTTTGAACAGTGAGGAACTGATAGACCTAAGGGTCGCTTCTGTAGAAGTGTCACTGTCCGTGTGTCAGCACATTGACCATTGTCTGAGGGATCCCATTATTGAAAGATGACAGTGATACCCTTTAGGCCAAGCTAATTAGGATCACTTTACACAAGTCTAACCTCTCAGCCTGCGACGGGCCGGCACGGGCTGACATTTAGCCTCTGTGCGGTATGAAAACCATGGCTAGACAAAATGTAATCTAATTTGTTTCCATTCATAAAGAAACTTCCCATTGCGCAATGACCTCAGCAAACATAATTTAGTAATTTAAAGAGACGTATGGTGGGTGGGGAAAGGGCAAGGCACAATTGTCTGAGGTGGCTGTTCAATGTATGGAAACAGAATGATGAATAATTACAATTCATCATTTCAGACATTACCGAGCACGCCATCCCTCAAAGTAGAAAAGTACAGGAAAATGCCATTTCCTCACTTAGTCTTGTCGCTCATAGATTGTGTTTCTGAAAAAAACAGTAATTATTCTGTTTGAGAAGAAACAGGCACAACATTCCTCCAAAAAACAAAATTGCAACTAAGTCTAACACGATGTAGAATAAGCAATTTTATCAAACAAGTGGCACAGACCGGCTCGTCTGACACTTCTGTGATTTACCACTTTCAACATAAAGAAAAATCTTTAGATGTTACGTAATGAACATATGTAGTTGTAATATGGCTGAGAATCATATAATTCAACCGGCATTGCAGATATCCACATTTCATACTGAGCTGCCATGTGTAAAGCTGTCTGAGACAACAGAAATGTTATCGGAAGCGTCAGCCTGTCACTGTTCTTCTAAACCATAGCTCAATCTCCATCAATACGCTAAGGAACGGATAAAACAGAAAAACCAGAAGCTCCTCGTGTCCAGGCGGGGAACCAAATTCTCTTGTGAAATCACCAGTGAACATGGTAGACAGACTATGTTTTTGGTACTCGGCATTCATTTTTTTTTTTTCCACTTCAGTTACAAACAAAATGTAATATTAAATAGAATAAAAAGAGAAAAAAATATCTAAAATCAACAAGGCCTCATTGAGACATCAGTTTTTGTCATACAAGTGATAGCAGTGTGGTCCGTGCAAAATAGCGGTGACGTGTCCGATTTCGATTCAAGTGGCGGATCAAAATCAGAAGTGAAAGTCTATGGGTCAGTGAAAAAATCGGGACAGCACTCCGGTGAGGTCCGATTTTCATAGACTGTTAAATATGAGAAGGTGAAGAAACCTTTTTTTTTTTTTTCACGTACGAGAAAAACTAATAAAACTGCGAAACTCGACCTGAAATCACTGATGAAACTTAGTCGGTTTGTCCCAAATGTGAAAAAAACTGACTTGCAAACGAGAGCTTAACCTAAAGAACAATCGAATCATTAAGGTTAGTCTACAGTAGAAAATTTGATCGAACACAAATTTGTTCCTATTCTACAGCCAAAATAGGGAAAATGTTAATTGAAATTTTTCGAAAATGAACAGATATTAAATTGAAATAATGTGCCACTTGTTCCTAACACTGAAGTGCAATCTCATGTGGAATGTTAAATAAACTTTAAATGACAATCATTTTGCAAATTGGAAATTCCTCTGAAAATTTTGCATTCATATATTTTTTGTCTTCCCTGAAGAATTTTGGCACAAGCTTTCATGACTCTTCTATGAATATGTGACAAACTCGATCTCAATGTTAATGTAAAGAAAGAAAAAAGCAAGTATTTCCTTATTTCCACATGGGAAATATGGACGGAAACATATATATTAACCCTGTCTGCCCCTTGTCACCAACTGTTCATCCAGAAATGACTGTTGATCATACTCTTTAGATGGGAATTGGATGTTTCGCCCCTAGCAGTTCGCCCCCAGGTACATTTCGCCCCCGGGTACATTTCGCCCCCGCACATATCGCCTCCAGTTCGCCCCTGGATGTTTTGCCTCGCGAAACGTCTGGGGGCGAAACGTGGGGGGTGAAATGATAGGGGCGAACTGATGGGGACGAAACTTCCTATAACCCTTAAGATGGCCATAGACAATTGCCAGTTGTTCGTTGGGTGTTCATTCAGCGAACCGCTCTCTCACGCGACTCAACAATACACTTGAGCGCTGGGCAGAACGTTCTTGTGTTTTTCATAAGACAAAGCTGCTGCCGAACACCTTTGACATCAACTTCTCTCCTCTGAAAACAGAAGGACGGTGTGTTAAAATTCAACTGCCTGGTCTCTCTCCCCCAACATCTTCTGTTGGGGGGAAAATCGGACTTCTCCCATGCACATCAGATGGTCGGCAGCTCCCGTTGAAATCAGAGGGTTTGGCAGAGTTAACTATTGTGTATAGGGGTGTTAATGGGAATCTATCAGCAAGATCAACCTTCCTAACCTGTTTCTATAGGCATGTAGGTCATAGGAAGCGGAAAAAAAATACCTTGATATCTGTGATCTGATGTCTTATTCCAGAGAAATACACATATTAATCTGCAAAGAGCGGTTTCAGTGCTATTAGCCGGACATTGAGAATCTGCCTTCAGAGCTTCTTTTAAATGAATGAAGTTGTTACCACTGTGAGACAAGTAACTAACACAGAAAAGTAGAAGTGAACTTTGTCTAATTACAAACACATATGCAGCAGCAGCTCTCACAGCTCTGCTGTATCGCAACACTAACTGCCTGTGAGATAGAAGCTTAATCACTGATGTGTTAGGTAAAATCACACACAGCTCTGGTGTATTGTACCCCTGTCTGCCTGTGAGATGGAAGATTAAGCAGTGAACCTGCAGATGTGTTAGGTAAAAATCACACACAGCTCTGCAGTGAGATTAGGCGAGCAGCCATTACATGTCTCACACTGGTAACGCCCCCTTTCACTTAAAATAAGTTCTGGAGGCAGATTCTCAGGGAGATCTATGGAAGGCCCATACATCTTAACAACTCATTTACATATTAAGAAAAATGTGGATTTCTCTAGAATAAGACAATTGGATTGCAGATATGAAGGTAAAAAAAAATAAACTTTTTAAGGCTATGTGCACACGATGCGGATTTGGTGTGTTTTTTTCCGTGCGGAAATGCTGCAGAAACGCATTGCACATCTTATCCCATGACTTCCTATGACATTTTGCAAGCTCTGTGCACATGGTCAGGATTTTTTCTGCGTGGATTTTAGGTGCGGAAAAAAACGCAGCCTAACCATTTCTTGAGCGTTTCCGCATGCAGATTTGCCTATACAATGCATTGGAAAAAAGCATGGCAAATCCGCAAGTAAAAACGCTTAAAAAACGTGTGTAAAATCCGCATGCGCTTTTTCTGCCAAGGACATGCAGAAATGCTCCGGATAATTTCTGCTTCATTTCTGCATCGTGGGCATATAGCCTTAGATCTGCATGCCCCTATAGACGGCTTAGGAGGGTTGATTGTACTTACTTTAAGGCTAAAGCCACAAAGAGTTTTCGTAGTGCTCCTGATTGATTTTAGCAAATGAAAGCTGCAGTGCACAAGACTGCATGCAACTTAAAAAGTATTCTTTAGCCTACAGCTTAGCAGTTAAAATCAATCGTTAGCACTAAAAAAAAATATTTTAGGACTAGCTTACTATCTACAAAACCATTTATTTCCACTTGTACACAGCAGTTTTGGCCTATTCAGACTCTTGTGTTGTTTAAATTCTGTTTAAATAGGTAGATATATCCTCCTTTGGTCCGTTTTTGTGGTTAAACTCAAGTGAATGGGTCAGTAAAATAAAATAAAAAGAACAGTATAAGGATTACATCTGTACATGGTTCATTTCTGAAGGATCAGTTGCTGGGGAAACTTCCTATGTCTCTATCTGTAGCGAATGTGAAAACAACTGACATACAGTACAGACCAAAAGTTTGGACACACCTTCTCATTTAAAGATTTTTCTGTATTTTCATGACTTTGAAAATTGTACATTCACACTGAAGGCATCAAAACTATGAATTAACACATGTGGAATTATATACTTAACAAAAAAGTGTGAAACAACTGAAAATATGTCTTATATTCTAGGTTCTTGAAAGTAGCCACCTTTTGCTTTGATGACTGCTTTGCACACTCTTGGCATTCTCTTGATGAGCTTCAAGAGGTAGTCACCAGAAATGGTCTTCACTTCACAGGTGTGCCCTGTCAGGTTTAATAAGTGGGATTTCTTGCCTTATAAATGGGGTTGGGACCATCAGTTGTGTTGTGCAGAAGTCAGGTGGATACACAACTGATAGTCCTACTGAATAGACTGTTAGAATTTGTATTATGGCAAGAAAAAAGCAGCTAAGTAAAGAAAAATGAGTGGCCATCATTACTTTAAGAAATGAAGGTCAGTCAGTCCGAAAAATTGGGCAAACTTTGAAAGTGTCCCTAAGTGCAGTTGCAAAAACCATCAAGCGCTACAAAGAAACTGGCTCACATGAGGACCACCCCAGGAAAGGAAGACCAAGAGTCACCTCTGCTTCTGAGGATAAGTTTATCTGAGTCACCAGCCTCAGAAATTGCAGGTTAACAGCAGCTCAGATTAGAGACCAGGTCAATGCCACACAGAGTTCTAGCAGCAGACACATCTCTTCAACAACTGTTAAGAGGAGACTTTGTGCAGCAGGCCTTCATGGTAAAATAGCTGCTAGGAAACCACTGCTAAGGACAGGCAGAAGAGACAAGTTTGGGCTAAAGAACACAAGGAATGGACATTAGACCAGTGGAAATCTGATGAGTCCAAATTTGAGATCTTTGGTTCCAACCACCGTGTCTTTGTGCGACGCAGAAAAGGTGAACGGATGGACTCTACATGCCTGGTTCCCACCGTTTAGCATGGAGGAGAAGGTGTGATGGTGCTTTGCTGGTGACACTGTTGAGGATTTATTCAATATTGAAGGCATACTGAACCAGTATGGCTACCAGGGCATCTTGCAGCGGCATGCTATTCCATCCGGTTTGCATTTAGTTGGACCATCATTTATTTTTCAACAGGAAATTGACCCCAAACACACCTCCAGGCTGTGTATGGGCTATTTGACCAAGAAGGAGAGTGATGGGGTGCTAGGCCAGATGACCTGGCCTCCACAGTCACCAGACCTGAACCCAATCGAGATGGTTTGGGGTGAGCTGGACCGCAGAGTGAAGGCAAAAGGGCCAACAAGTGCTAAGCATCTCTGGGAACTCCTTCAAGATTGTTGGAAGACCATTTCCGGTGATTACCTCTTGAAGCTCATCAAGAGAATGCCAAGAGTGTGCAAAGCAGTCATCAAAGCAAAAGGTGGCTACTTTCAAGAACCTAGAATATAAGACATATTTTCAGCTGTTTCACACTTTTTTGTTAAGTATATAATTCCACATGTGTTAATTCATAGTTTTGATGCCTTCAGTGTGAATGTACAATTTTCAAAGTCATGAAAATACAGAAAAATCTTTAAATGAGAAGGTGTGTCCAAACTTTTGGTCTGTACTGTATGTAGAAAAAAAAAACAAAACATAGGGACTAAAATCGGATAAAAAAAAAAAAGCTTTAGCCATCCGAAGTTTCCAAAACATGGATGTAGATGGTGTATATGGTCCAGCTCAGCTGCAATTGTATAGGAAATACAAAGACACAAGAAATTAAGCCAGAGGACTGTGTCTGGTTATTTGATATCCGAATGTGACAAGCAAAAAAATCATAATGGGCTGAATGTTTTCTACAAACGGTCCTCATCAGATCTCAACATAGCTACATATACACACATCGGTAGAAGTCTCAATACTTGACATTAGCTCATCATTATGACAGCGAACTTGACAGTGATCAGGAAAGATGTTCATATGAACAACTATTTGGGCTATGACTGCATTGTATAAAGGTACTTAACAGGGTTCTCCGAGAATGTAGTAAAATGGCCCCTGTCACTTAATTCAAGCAGCAGCCAGTCCTAGTCTTCTGTCAAGACAGGCTGCAGTCAGAAGAAGCAAGGTTCCAGAGACCTGTGTCTCAACTGACAGATGAGCTGTATCGTAAGCACATATACTCCAGTGAGCGGCGGAGAAGGGCTGTGACATCAGAAGAAATAAATCTTCATGGCTGACTGAGTGCAAAGGATTTTTTCTTCTGCCTCAGTCAGCTCGCCGATACTTGTGTTTAAGATAAAGCTCCTCTAAGTTGAGCCTAAGGAGCTGTGTTGCTTCAGACTGCAGCCCAACCTAAAACATGACTAAAATGGGCTGTCATTTCAATTATGTGACGGGGACCATTTTATTATATTCTTGGAGAACACCTTTAAGGTTTAGAGCAAGCCGTACACTAGAACTTTAAAGGTAAGAAACTAAAATGTTCTGCTAAAGGAATTTCAATGTGGCGCCATAAGATAATGTCTAGAGTAAAATGATGTATTTTCAAGGTTTCTAGCAACGAAGGCCCAAGAAATGGCCTTAGATGATGAGCACTCTGCCAGGATTTTCTGTGTTTAATCAATTAAGTGGACTGTTGTATTGAACTTTCCTCAATAAAACTCTATTAATCCTACTACAAGAAAAAAAAAATCAATTGTCTAAATTGGGTACATTACTACTCTGAGACCTGATGAGAAAATGGAAAGAAGCACTAACCAGATCAGTTATGTATCATTTCCAGCCATTTTAGATGTCTGGAGAGAGGAAAGCAAAAGAAGTTTCTATAACAGCCCGGATGATCTCTACTCCATAAACAATGTACAAGAACAGTACTTTGGTCCTCTCAGATACAGAGAAGTTTGAAAGTTTTCCCATTTACTGGCTGTGGGTGGGAGTGCTGATTAGAAATAAAATGATTGCGCCAATTAGAATTAGATGATCACAGATTGGGCTGTCCTCCCCTGTGGAAGAAATATGCAGTGCGTAACTTACATGTCTCCATTCCTTCATCGTCATCATCAACAGGTGGCTTGTCGTAGGACTTGTCGATAGCAGCTCGGAAGCTCTCGTTGCAGCCTCGTCCTCGAATAATGCGTGGGCGTGGACGATGGAAAGGAATGTCGCCATTCAAAGTCACCTCAGCTACGGCTGTCTGCAGACTTTCTAATGAGCTGGATTTCTTCAGGCCTAATGAAGGCCCCACATCTCTGCTGGGGGAACCTTGGAGGTCAAAAAGAAAAGTTAATTGGGTTTAGTATAAGACAGTGAATGATTGACTATTCAAGTCTTCGGTGAAATTCTACAGGGAGGTGTTTCTATTAGAAACTCTTTCATATTACTTTACAACAGTTGTTTGAAGATTGTTGAAGCACAAATCTATTAGTCATGTCACTTATAAAAAGAATCATCTTAATATCAAGATTCCTTTGCATAATAAACCTTTCATATCACCTTCATATCAAACAATTATTTCTGCCATGAAACCTGAAAGAGTCATCAAAAGTTTCACTCTTGTTATGTATAACATAAGGATTTAAAGGGTACCTCTCAGCAGATTCATGCTGCCAAGACCATGGTCAGAACAAAATAACGACAGGTTACCATATCACAGTAAAAACTCAAGTAGTAGTGTCAGGGCAAAGCAACAGTGTTCACTGGTCGGCTAAGAAGCTATCCCTCCAGCTTAGCTTGATTGACAGGCCTGTCCCTATGCACAAGCAGGGTGTTACTGGTCAATCAAGCTGAGCTTGGCCTGAAGGACAGTTTCCCTCAAAAGGTATTCCCCCCTGTAGAGAGCCCCTGAAAAGGCTGTGCAAATCCTTATCCATGGCCTCCAGGTTCTGGATAAATATAAATCTACATATTTATATTTACACACACATACATGCGAGTTATATCCCGAGTAGGCATTGCTGCTCCACTCTAGACCCTGTGTCCTCCACTGGTCTTTTTAGATAAACAATGTCATGTGACATTTTTGTCCAACCAGAAGCAGCACTGTTTTCCTACCAACAAAATGGTCCGCAGCCACTGACTGGCTGCAGTGGTTATGTGATATTGACTATGCTAAGGGACCAGTTGGGAACACAGGACTGAGAGCAGAGCAGCAGGCCCAATCTGGCAGATAAGTGTAGATTTTTGTTTTTACTTTCTCCAGAACCCTTGGGCCATTGATAAATGGTTTACAAAGAAAATATAAATTTCTGGAAGGCTTGAGCCATCAATCTATTACACGGTCCCTTTAATAACCAGTCATAAGTAAACTCCTTTAAAAAAGTATTAAATTGAATATTTTATAATTTGGCCATTTTTTGGTAATCATTTTACACTATAGGCTATGAAGATTAAGAAAGTGATAACTAAATTAAAAATAATGTTGTTTTTTTTTTCTTTTTTAAATACAATATATTTTACCCCTTTTTTGCAATCCCTCACTACAGACCAAGTTCTAAAAGGAGAGAATGTCTTTGGCATGATGTTAATAACCAGCAGGGCACACTTCTGCCGTTTGCCGTCATTTACTGAAAGCACAGACACCGCTTATTAATTAGTATTGGCTTGTCAAGTGCAAGTTCAAGATGCTTTGTACAGATAGTACTTAAATGACAACTGCTCACAGAAGATGCCAGACTCATTACACGAACCTTCATGTCCTTAAATCGATCTTTACTTGGACAACTTTTTTTGCATGAAAAGTAGGTGAGAAAAATAAAGTTTGACTGCCGACACTTGACGCAAAATCTTACCAAAATTTGAAAAAGAAATTTGTGGCATCATGTACTAACGGCAAACACTGTGCCTCAATGTTTATTAAGGCATTTAAAAGGGTGCAACTACTTCTAGCCAAAACCGAAATCTCAAAGGCATAAACGGAAAAAAAAATTGAGGAAGAGAATTTTTTTTTGGGCACAGATTCTTTTTCTTTAGATTTTAATAAAGACTGTACATAAAAGCAGTATACCCTATGTATAGGGTAGAGGAACATACACTCCAAATATAATTTAGTCTTAATATCCAGCAATGATCAAACATTCACCATGGATCAACTAGTAGATTGCATTTTAAGAGTAAGTTACAAGGTTTACACTAGATTTACATCATTTGATGTACATTCAGTATAT
Source organism: Phyllobates terribilis (assembly GCF_046119375.1). Lineage (NCBI taxonomy): Eukaryota > Metazoa > Chordata > Amphibia > Anura > Dendrobatidae > Phyllobates > Phyllobates terribilis. The sequence continues at coordinate 93,611,167 of NW_027362764.1, forward strand.
ACGTCAAGATGATCTCAAGGTACAAGCTCCATGTGACCGCTTACGGTAGTCAAAACCATGTCCTTTTGATCTCCGTCTGGCTTGTGCAACATTAGTAAATCCCAAAAAGGGGTTAAAAATAGTGCAATAAACTACTTAGTTCCATACATCATCATGTAAAAAAAAAAAAAAAAAAGTATATATGTCAAAAGTATACTTTTTTACCCCCCACCATTGGACCACAGTAAAAAGCAGATATGTTTTTCTAATCTTAATTTTTTTTTAATTCAATATATACAATACCAGTCAAAAGCATGGACACCCCTCTTCATGCAATGTTTTTTCTTATTAGAATGTGCACATTATAGTTTCAAACGTAAGGCAACAAAACCACGAAAAAACACATTTGAAAACAAAAAGTAAAGAAAAGTGTGAAACAAACCAGAATGTAATAAACCTTAGATTCCTTAGAATACCTTCCTTTTATGCGGATGACAGCTTTACACCACCTTGGCAATCTCTCCAGCAGCTACATGTCATCACCTGGAATGCCTTTTCAACAGTCATGAAGGAGTTGCCATAGGTACTAAGCACTTTTTGGCTGCTTTGCCTTCACACTGCTGCGGTCCAACTCATCCCAAATCATCTCAATTAGGTTAAGGTTGGGCAATTGTGGAGGTCATGTCATCTGATCCAGTACTCTCCCTTCTAAGTCACATAGCCATTACATAGCCTAGAGGTGTGTTTTGGCCATGGCCGGTTCGAGCATTATTTATGAGGGCTATTATCTTTGGTGCTGTCAATTTGCAATTTGTGAGTCTGGTAACTCGGATGAACTTATCCTCTGCAGCAGATGTAATTTTTGGTCTCCCTCTCCTGGGTCCCCCATGATAGCCAGTTCCATCATAACAATTGATTATTTTAATGACAGCACTTTAGCTATAACCTTGAAAATGTCCTCTTTTCTGAATAGACTGACCTTTTATGTCTTAAAGTAATGATGGGCTGTCTTTACTCAGTTGAGGGGTTCTTGTCATATTCGGGTTTAGAACAGTTGTGGAATAAGACTCAGCACCATTTGGAAATGTGTCTACAAAGACACCTGATGGTCACAAACACTTTCTGAAGGCTGGCAATTCCAATTAGAAACTCTTGATGAGGGATACCTGTTCATTGTAAACCATTTAGGTGACTATCAGATAAAAAATACCAAGGGAGTATAAGGCTGTCATCAGAATAAAAGCGGGGCACTTTTAGGAATGTAAGGTTAAACACATTCTAGTTTGTTACACACGTGTTTCTTTACTCTTTGTTCCTTTGTGGTTTTGCGGTCTTCATCTGAATCTACAATGTACACACTCCAATATGAAAAAGGAAAACCACTGCATGAACAAGTGTGCCAAACTTTTGACCTGTACTGTACATACTATATAAAAAATCTAAACGAAGTCATACTGTAATTACTATATTAGGGGAAAATCACTACTGTGATACAGAGCTGACTAGATGCTACTGTAAAGTGCTACAGAGGGTGTTGGCGCTATATGATCAAGCATAACAAGAAATTGGCTTCATCCTTTGACAGCTCTGGACTACTGGACAGAATGTGTTATTACTCAGTAGAAGTAGTGGGAAAGTGGGATTATGAGAGAAGAGAACGGGAAGCGAAGGGTAGCAAGTTGTGTCGCAAAGACATCATGAATAATAGGAGCAATTTTTTCTTATATGCTGTATTAGCACAGCAGCTATATATCATAGCCTATTTTCAACTATTCAACATTTCTAGTACAAATAATCCTCGGTATTCATCCCAAAAGGAATTGTATGTACAGTATCAGGAAAACATGCCTACTTTCTTAAAAAACTGCATGCCTGGTGACTGGGTGGCCAAAAACGGCAGCCCATAGGCTTCAAAATGGCTGACACGTCCAATAATTAGAGCTGCTCTAAAACATAAGCCATAACTCCAAGAAGTAAAATACTCCGCCAACTGTTTATAAGCACATGTACGTTTCCTAATGAGCAGGAACACTTTAGAGCATATGAAAACCGTATATTATCAGATAACAGAAAAACAAACTGACGTTACAGCCTTATCCACAGTGTGTAGGCTGATGATTTTTAAGCACCAAGGGAAATTCTTCCAGGCAAATATATCTCTTCAAATAGCGGCTAAACACCATTTCACTAAATAAATATTTTACAAGTTTAATAATTTTAATAATCTTTTCTTCTCTTCCTTTCTGCTTTCCCCTGCACTTTAACAGTTTTGGCTCATACAAAAGCCAGACTAATAAATACGATTGGAATTCATAGAAATTACCTTGCCGAAATCAACATCTGAATCAGGGCATTTAACACTAAGTGCTACTCTGATTGGCCACTTATCCGGAGGGCAAATTAAGGTCAAATATATTCTGATTATATAGTATTGTCGGTAATATTCTGATTCTGATCACGTTAATAAAGGGAATCTAAGTTGAAGACAGCAACGCATATTCATTCAGAGTGGGAGTATATTGTATATGGCTGCATGAATGGATTTTGAAAATCTATGAAAAATGCTTTCATCCGTCTCCTTCCGGCAAAAAAAAAATGTAAAAAGCAACAATTATATTGTACTAAAGCTGAACAGCATTCAGACATATTTAGAAATATACAAACACTTCTGATTCATCAAGTATTTTACCCCATCAAACTAGCTTTAAAAAGTCCACATTTTTATATAACGTATTGTAATTTTTACGCCAGCTGCGACAACTTTTTGTAAGCTGTGGTGGAGCTTAGCGAAAGGGGCCAATGCCTGACACTTCTACAGATTCACTGTAATGTATGCAAAAAAGTGGAGTTAATTATAGTAGAAATGTGCTTCAAGTCCATGACTAGAGTACATTTTCTGATACTGGTTCAGGGACAGGCAAAAGCGGCACATGCCTCTGAAAGGGGTCATAAGGGACTTTGGGATTTTTTTGCTAAGAGGCGAAGAACTTACCGGCAGGTAGATGCTAACTACTTGACTGTTCTGCCCTGCGATGATGTGTTCTGGCACAGTGGGGTCATAGACCAATCCTAGTGGCGATTCTCCTGCTTGAGGTGACGTCAGCTTTCTCTAGCGGTCTGCACTGTCGGCAGGGTGTCACTGCCAAAATCATGATGAATGACAGCCGGGTTCCCTCAGTTTCAGTTAGGCAGCGGGGCTCCGGCTGTCAATCAGCACGACATAGGCAGTGACACTGCGTCGTCAGAGCATAGCAGAAGAGAAAAAGCAACTCTGTTGAAATCACATCACCGGAAGTGAGCAACTACCTGCCGGAAATTCTTAGCCCCATAACAAAAAAAATCCCCGCCTAGTCCCGGATAACCCCTTTAAAGAAACTGGAGCTGCTTACTCCAGCAGACTCTGGATACCAGACTTGATGAATTCCCCCATAGACTCATAAAACCCAGTACTGCTCTGCATCCGTGAATTGTGATGGTGATAAAGGTTTTAGAGTAGAGGCAATCAAACATTTGTAGTCTGCAAATACAATGCAGGATATTGAGCCACAACGTATGGTAAAAGGTCTCTTAAAACATAAGTGATACTACTTTCATCACAGTATTGGACTTTAGTTCGAATCATATTACTACTGTGTCCCCCTAATGATAGAAGCATCTGCCAATAGGCAAATGTTTGGGAACAAAACATTAAAAAATATCGTTAATGGCAAAAAAAGATAAACCACTTCTGGACACATGAAGACTATTGTCTCGTACATAAAACACACACTTCTTTGACCCAACTGATGGATGCCATCTGAATATAATGTTAGTAAGCCTCTTAATATCGGAGTTGTCCCATGATCAAATATTCATTTAGATTAAGCACAACATAATTTTTCTAAACGGAAGACACAAGACTGGAGTAACACTATTGAGGACCCAAACATCAGAGATAGAGGTCAACCGGGCAGACCGATCTGACATGTTAACCATTTACCAGTTGTGGTACCACTGTGTGTGGCAAACTCTACGTTGTAAGAGCCCCTAGGTCGTTGCACAGAAGGTGGTAATGTTTTGGTGTAAGTGAATTAGTAGCTTTAATGTGTCCATCGGGATGACTGAGCTATGGTTTACCACTGAAGTTCACTCCAACCTTTGCACTCAACTCTAAACATTCAGAAAGATCAGACAGACCAAATAAACTAGAGAGAAAAATAATTAAAGGTCTATTATGTTGTCCGCCTGAGGAGCTGTTGACTTTACATGCCTTATCAATCCAACAGCTTTCAACTTCAGCCTCCGCAACAAGGTTTTCACAACTGGCCTGAATCTAAACAAAGAGGCAGAAAAATACTTACGATTTATTAACATAATTTTGACACCTACTTTTCTCCCCGCAGTTGTATATTTCTTCGCCATTCCTTTTTCAGTGGAATGTGTTAACCTCTAACCCTTTCAAGTCAAGACAAGAAATAAAATTATTTTATAACTCTGAGACAGATACTTCCATTATGAGATGTCTCCCTTTCAATAAGAATAAAGCTTTTTAATAAACTATTTATCTTTATCCAAACAGGCAAGTCTGTGGTTTAAAGACTTGACCTTTCCCCTCCCGAACATCATAACTCATGACCCGCTGGACAGAGGATGCTTTTATCAAAGCACTTATTTTACAAATCTAATTTGTGCAAGTAAAAGAAAGGATAGTGCGGTATTAACCTGACATATGCTGATCAATCGCCAACTGTCTCTTTAATTGCTAGAGCAAAATCAACTTGAGTTTTCCTACATGTACGATTCAGGGTTACCAATCGTCCAGAAATTCCAGGACTGTCTGTAAAAATGGGACACATTTTCTCAGTCTGTAAATTTTTTTAAGGCATCCATGGATTTTTTTGAAGATGAAGTAACCTATACAGATTATTTTGATTGTAATTATCATTTTACGGTTTACAATGAATACAGCTAATGTCTTATCAGAATTATGGGCTGTAGACATGGATCACTGGTTTTCCAATGAGTCAGTAAAATTTTTTGTCTGTGATTTTTTTAATGAAATAATAAGGAGTCAAAGTTGGCAACCTTAGGGGTATTCCATCCTATAATGTGATAGAGTATTACTAGGGTCCTTTGTAGTCAATGGCAGCTGGGCAGTGAAAACTTAAGACCCCCCAAAACACATTGTATAGTTCGGCAGGCGAACATCTCGGCTGGCTCTCCCATTCACCGAAGTGATTGCTCGGCCAACCGCTCCCGAGAAAGCCACTGCCAGTCATGTCTGGCAGCTGCTCATCTCTGGGAGAAAAAAAGGATTGTCACAGTCGGACAAGGCGGATCCTTGACTTCCCCAACAGACAATTGTCCGGGGCTCCCATACAAATTAAGAGTGTCAGCCGAAACAGTTATCAGCAGGTTTGGCCAACATTAAGTAGCACTAAGGCCATGTTCACACATGTTGGGTTTTTCAGCGTTTTTTGCTGCAGATTTTTATGCAACTTATCAGCTGCGTTTTGCAGTACCTGCAAAGTCTATGAGAAACCAGAATTCTTTGTTCACACATCTTGGTTTGTTTTTTTGCTGCATATTTTGTGCCTTGGCTGGGTTTTTGGAAAATAGAGCATGTCACTTCTTTCAGCGTTTTTTCACCCATAGGAAGTAATGGGTAGTAAAAAAAAAAAAAGCATCAAAAACGCACCAAAATTTGCATCAGCGTTTTTTTCAGCGTTTTTGATGGCAAAATAGAATGGAGTTCTTTTCTTTCACAGAACTTTATGTACATGCATAAATAGAGACAGAAGGATAGTCAAAAAAAAAACGCTGAAAAAATGCTGAAAAAAATGCAGCAAAACCTGCATTTTTGAAACAGCTGATTTCCTGCCAGAGATTAGGTTTTGCTGCAGTTTTGTGATGCTGAAAAACCCAACATGTGTCCCATAGTGAGAGTAGCAACAATTAAAGTGCTAGTATATAAGGTTATTCTTTCACATAATAGGATGGAAATACCTATTATTAGACTATTTTAGTAGAGCAATAGTTGGATTTTGGTTAACCAGGGACAAACATATAATTTGCTGCCCTAGGACCTGGGCAAAGTGGCTTTCTGGCATCCCCTTGGTGCCTCGGCTACACCCCTGCTTTCTGAACAGCAATTTAAAGGCATTTTGGAAAGCCTATAATAAAGAATGAAAGTACAAGGAGGAAAATCATTTTATTGTAACTTGTGTCCCATGTGCACAGTCATATAATGCTCTTCTGTATAAAGCCATCAGGAGCCTGTAGATTTGTATGGCGTTTACTTATGTCTATTGATTTTATAATGAGACCCAGGTTTTTTTTTGTAGGATTGGTTAGAAACTAAACTGAACCTCCCTCAAGAGTCATGGTCAAAATAACACAAAAAAGTAAATGTACATTTATTGGGTAACTACTGCACTGCAAAGACTTGCATCATATCAATGTATTACGTGAATGCTCCGGCATCCATCACTGGTGGTCACATCCCGGCTGAACCTAGCAGCGGCTCCTCATCTGTCAGTCTGGGAATGACTAAGGCTAGGTCCTCACATTTAGATTTTGACCCCAATCAGACCAATGTTCTAATAATTCACTTTTAGGACAAATACAGTTTAATCATTCGAGTCTGAACAATTACACAGATATAGGTCTTGTTATGATGGGAACATCTTAGTCTTTAAGTTAGGATCTATGAACCAGAGCAAAAGTCCAATATTAATATTGAGTCTATCCAAATATTACAATTCAACCTATATAGCAAGGAGATTCCACTACTGTGAATAATAGAAAAATCATTATTAAGTCACAATTAAACTAATAAGTTCCAAAAAAAAGGCATAAAACATGGGGATGGGGGGAGTAAGATGCCAGATAAGTATGTTGGCAGATTGCAATGCGGTCAAGAGTTCATTGCTGTGAAAGTACAACTGCAGAAACAGGTAGGAGGGAAACCAATACAATACACATCCAGTACATACCCCTAGGCCTATTCTAATGAAAGTACAGGCGCAGCAAAGAATATAAGATCCTTTAAGACATTAAAAGGAAAATATGATGCTTAATAGTGTTATCAACGCAGTTCCCCCAAACCTAAACTTTATATTGCGGTACCCAGGGCACAGTCTGAAGTCTAATTAGCAGAACACTTCAAATGGTGATTAAAGAAGAACCACAAAGCGGATTCCTTCAATTATATCAATTTAATCTCTACTACAGCGCCATTACAGCCATGTCTGTATATCACAAAATTGTGCCGACAGGTACTCTTTCAATGAAGATTTTTCTGTTATTTATAGTGGTGGAGTCTCCTTGCTATATACAATTGTTATTTCAGTTTGGATCTGGTTAAGCCACCAGTATTGTGACAGACAGATTAATAAAATATTTTTTGTGCTAGAATACAATTACTTCATGCAAGAAGAATATTGTGTAGTGTGGTGAAAACCCAACTACAAAAACAAGTTAGGAAATTTGGAAGTAAAGGATAGGTCCCTCTTTCATAATCTCTGATAATTAGCTGGAACAGAGCATTGATTCAAGGTGAGTCTCTTCGTAGACTGAGCATAGCTATTGTGATGAAAGCCGGCCGGTGGGTGCAGCTCTCTGGCGCCCCCTTTCCTCTCAGGTCAGTCAAGGTACTGCACCTAGAGAAAGTAGTGCCAGGAAGCTGCAACCAGCGCAGGGAACACGGTAGTGTGTTATCCCTTCAACGTCACTACACAGCACAACTCGCTAGCGCCCTCTTAGCCTCAGGTCAGTCAAGGAACTGCACCTAGGATAAGCGGTCGCCAGAGAGACTGTCCTGTAACCTACTGGGTATCGGGGCCCTCTGTAGTGAGGGCGGTATATATATCTTCCTTGGCCGCGCCAGGAATATATATATCTGAACCTCCGACCGTCACTACCAGCCTTCCCCAATCCCCAGTTGGTATGCTGCCACCAGTCCCTATTTTAGATATACGCCCAGTCCGTGAATGGGCCTATATCGGGTCAGGAACCAACCCTGGGTAGCGTTTTGGCTTGAGCCGAGCTCACACGGACGTGCGTTCGTTATGCAGAATAAAAGGCAGGCCCACAATTACTTGAGGTAATTGATTATAATAATACACTAGATACACGATATACAACTAAATATACACAGGTATAAGGTCAGGCTAAACTATACAACAATGGAATACAACACACAGAATCACCACAGCATATCAGTTACCGGTTTCTTGATTTTCTTGTGACGCAGGGAGAGGATTCTGCGATCGCAGGCACGGTTCTTTGTTACAGGCTGAGGCCTACCACCGCATGGTCAAACTGCTCCTCCCCTTGGTGGCCTCAGCTGGTGCTCAGATGTTCAGCACCCCACTCTTGGGTCAAGACTGACTTGTCTCTTGTCTGTCCTGCTATCTTACCTGCCCCGTCCCGCCCACTGCTGGTGAGGTCAGCTGGCTCAGTCTCCACCCTCAGGTCTAACTTCGATCAGAAGCCCAAATTCTAAGGAACCCAATAACTTCTTCTGGGATGGTCTCAGGATACCCCCAGGGGTTCCCATGGATTCGGGCCGCCGTAACCGACCTTTTGATATCAATTATGATACCATACGGTCCTCAGGAATGGCTCAGCGCTATATCTTGTCTTCCAGAGCACGTACAAACGTCTACCGCGGAGGCTTGTGTGCGCATTGGCTCCGGGACGCCGTGATATTTTTTTATTGGCCCATCCCATGCAACATGCGTGTGCTTTTCATGTTTCTATATCTTATGCCTCCATGCTTGTGACAGACAAAGAAACTAGTCCTATGGGACAAATGGTCAGGTACAGATAGACGAAGCACCCCCCCCTGCTGGCTGTGTTTCCTCTCGAAGTCTTTGAAGCTCCTAGCATTCAAGTGTTAAGTAGGCTTCTTATCTTACAGGAGCCTGGATGGGGGGAAACTATCTAGTTGACGTTTTAACAGAAGGTCCCAAGGGTGGGGGCTGCTGAAGTGTGGCCATCCCTGGATATGATTTATCATTACCAAGATGGCGGCTACAGGTTCATCACACCTCCCCCTATACGAGGGCGCGAGGGGGTAGCACATTCCTGTGTTCCCCCGTGCGTCCTTCTGCACCCTCCCCTTGCCGGGATAACCCGTCAGCGTTACCGTGGTCACGGCCTCTTCTGTGGCGAATGGAGAAGTGGTACTGCTGGAGAGCGAGGCTCCAGCGTAGCAACCTGCCATTCGACCCAGAGACCGTGTGTAACCAGCTGAGGGGGTTGTGGTCCGTCTCCACGGTGAAATGGCTCCCGTACAAGTAGGGCTGCAGACGCTGCAGGGCCCATACAATTGCCAGGCATTCTTTTTCCACCGTGGAGTAAGCCACCTCCCGGGGCAGTAGCTTCCTGCTCAGGTACAAGACAGGATGTTCCTGGCCTGTCGTGTTGACCTGACTTAGCACAGCACCGAGGCCAAAGTCACTGGCGTCGGTCTGTACCACAAACGGCCGGTCGAAGTCGGCAGCTTGCAGTACAGGGGAGCTACTTAGGGCGGCCTTGAGTGCCCCGAAAGCTGTCTCGCAGGCGACTGTCCAGTCGACTGCGACGGGCAGCTTCTTCTTGGTGAGGTCCGTCAGGGGCTTGGCCAGGGTGCTATAGTGTGGGACGAACCTCCTATAGTACCCGGCGGTCCCCAAGAAGGACATCACCTGCTTTTTGGTCCTAGGAGTGGGCCAGGATGCGATGGCATCCACTTTCCCCGGTTCTGGCTTCAGAACCCCCCCGCCTACCCGGTGACCCAGGTAGAGGACCTCACTCATGCCCAGCTGGCACTTTTCCGGCTTGATGGTCAAGCCTGCCCGGTGGATCCGACCGAGCACCTGCCGCAGGTGCTCTAGGTGATCCTCCCAAGTGGGACTGAAGACTGCAATATCGTCCAAGTACGCAGCCGCGTACCCTTCAAGTCCCTCAAGCAGCGTATTGACCATCCGCTGAAAAGTGGCAGGGGCATTCTTCATGCCGAATGGCATCACTGTGGACTCGTACAGTCCAAAAGGGGTGATAAAGGCAGAGCGTTCCCTTGCCGCGGGGGTCAGAGGAATCTGCCAGTACCCCCGGCTCAGATCCATGATGGTCAGGTACTTAGCCCCGGCCATCCGATCGAGCAGGTCATCGATGCGTGGTATGGGGAACGCATCGGTGGCCGTTACAGCGTTGAGCCCCCGGTAGTCCACGCAGAACCGTGTAGTTCGGTCCTTCTTTGGTACGAGGACTACAGGCGAGGCCCACGCGCTGCTGGATGCCTGGATCACCCCCAGCTTCAGCATCTCGTCTATCTCTTGGCGCATGTTTCCCTGCACCTCGAAAGAGACCCGATATGCTGAACGCCGGATCGGCGGGTGATCGCCAGTGTCCACGTCGTGGACAGCCATCTCAGTCCTTCCGGGCAGGCTGCTGAACAGCCCCCGGAAGGGGTGCAGGGTGGTCCCCAGCTGGGACCGTTGGTCCTCCGTGAGCTGGTGGCCAACCCCCACATCCTCGATGGACCCACCCGCCTTGGCTTGGGTGAGCAGATCCAGGAGGGTTTCTACCTCTCCTTCCTCGGGAAGGTTGCACACTGGGTGGGCAGTCGCTTCCCGCTCATGATGAGCCTTCATCATGTTCACGTGGAAGGCCTTCCTCCTTCCACGGGCGTGATCCAGGGTGACCAGATAGGTGACGGCATTGAGTTTCTGGTGCACGAAGTAGGGACCTTCCCAGGCTGCCTGAAGCTTGTTCTGTGGTACGGGGACCAGTACCCACACCTTTTGACCCACCTGGTAGGTCCTCTCACAAGCATTCTGGTCGTACCACCGCTTCTGGTCGGCCTGGGCCTGGGCCATATTGTCCTGCACCAGCTTTGCCAAGGCCATCATCCTGTCCCGGTGGCGCACGACATACTCGATGACCGACACCTCGGGGGTGGCCAAATCCCCTTCCCATGCTTCCTTCACCAGAGCCAGGGGGCCCCGTACCCGTCGCCCGTACAGGAGCTCAAAGGGGGAGAACCCCGTTGAGGCCTGCGGAACCTCCCGGTAAGCAAATAGGAGGTGTGGGAGGTAACGCTCCCAGTCTCTCCCGTGGGAGTCGACCAACATCTTAAGCATCTGCTTTAAGGTGCCATTGAACCGCTCACACAGGCCATTAGTCTGTGGGTGATACGGGCTGGCCACCAGATGTTGCACCTGCATTTGCTTACAGAGGGACTCCATCAGCCGCGACATGAACTGGGTCCCTCGGTCGGTGAGCATTTCTTGGGGGAAACCCACTCTGGAGAAGATCTCCAGTAAGGCGGTAGCCACCTTGTTGGCCCGAATGGACGACAAAGCTACCGCTTCCGGGTACCGGGTGGCATAGTCCACTACCGTGAGTATGAAGCATTTCCCGGAGTGGCTGGGAGTGGACAGAGGTCCAATAAGATCCACAGCAACCCTCGAGAAAGGCTCTTCGATGATTGGCAGAGTTACCAGTGGGGCTTTGGGGCGCGGCCCCGCCTTCCCCACCCTCTGACAGGTGTCACACGAACGGCAGTAGGCACCCACCGCGGCTCCCATCCCAGGCCAGTAGAAATGCTGAGCTATCCTGGCCTTGGTTTTAGCGATCCCTAGGTGTCCGGCCATCGGAATCTCGTGTGCGATCCGCAACAATTCCGCCCTGAACGGATAGGGTACCACTAACTGTCGGTCCCTGGGCCACGCCTCCGGTGAACCCTGCTGGACCGTTACCCGGTACAGCCGTCCCTGGTCCCAGACCACCCGCTCGCAGTCTGACTCCATGGGAGGCTGTGCCGCCTGTTCCTTGAGAGCTTTCAGGCTGTCGTCTGCTTCCAACGCAGCCTGAAATTCCTGACTTGATGTGGCCAGAATCGACGAAACTGCCACATCCTCTGTCAGCCCCTCCGGGCATGTCACCTGGCCGCTGTCTGACCCGGCAGACACTTGGTCAGAAGTGGGGAAGCCGTCGGACCTCTGCAAGGCTCCTTGGGCTCCGGCGCTCCCACTCCTGGTGACAGCGGCTATGACCGCTGTGACCGTGGGTAGTGCCTGCTTCCCCTCTGTTTCTGACCAAGCCGCCCGATCAGGCAGGCTTCCTAGGCCTTTGGACATCTCGGATGTGGGGAACTCCTGCCCTGGGGTCTTACCTGGCGGCTCCTCTCTTGGGACACCCCCACCTCCCATGGCCTGTTCCTCCCCCTGCAGTGGGCCTATACTCAGCAGCCTGGATACCCCTGGGAGCCCTACACTGCCGGTAGCTGCCCCCCTCTCCATCCCTGAGCTTCCCTCTACAGAATCCTGCCCGCCCCCTCCCTCACCGGAGGACAAGAGGTCACGGCACGCCGGCTGAGCACCTCTGCGGGCATCCCCACACTCCCCACCTGCTTTCACTAACCCTGTTTGTGTTGTGTCTGTGCAGGTGTTACCCTCAGGTTTCACTCCCTCCTCCTCAGCAGGACACACACTACATACAACATGGTTGGCATTAGCAGCAGACAAATCAATACACTCTTGGGGGGCCGAACTTGGGGGTTCAGAGGGTACATACTGCGATACTAGACGCCCCAAGTCGGTCCCTAATAAAACATTTGCGGGAATATTTGGCGTTACTCCCACCTCCCGCATCCCCCTTCCGGCACCCCAGTCCAAATACACCATGGCAACGGGAAGTGCCGGCTCCACGCCTCCAACCCCGGAGACGGAAAGAGTCTTTCCTGGTACCAAGTCCTGGGGGGACACCACCTCAGGCCGTACCAGTGTTCGTTCAGCGCCCGTGTCCCGCAGTCCCATGACCGCAGAACGGCCTATGGTGACGGGTTGGATGTTGTCCAGGGACCTACCACCACCCCCTCCCACACACAAAACATTGGGCGCTCTCTGGGACTGGGATGGGGTCTTTTGGCGCTGGGGACACTCAGCCCTAAAGTGTCCTGGTTTGTTGCATAGATGACAACGTCTTACGTCTGGTCCTTGCCTGGAGAGGGCAACAGGGGGATACACCCCTTGTGTTCTAGGGGCCGGGGAAACAGGGGCATGACTGGGCTTACCCCCTCTCCAGGTGCTGCTGGCAGACTTCTTCAGCTCAGGCGCCCTGTTATTGGCATACTCGTCTGCCAGGGCGGCTGTAGCAGAAGCCCCTGTTGGTTTTCGGTCACGGAGGAACTGTCGGAGGTCCTCTGGGCAGTTCCACAAGAACTGCTCCGTGACGAACAGTTCCTGGACCTCCTGGCGGGTAGTAAGCGCTAGACCCGAGGTCCAGTGCTCTGCGGCTCTCAACAGCGCCCGCATATGATCGGTCCAGGTGTCCTTGGGGCCACGCAGCAGGCTCCGGAACTTCTGGCGGTACGACTCGGGAGTGAGGTTGTACTGCCGGATCAGGGCCCGCTTGATGCAGTCGTAGTTCTGTACCTCCCCGGCAGGTAAGTCCCCCAAGGCATCCAGGGACTTACCCCTCAAACGGGGGGTCAGGTATCTGGCCCACTGATCCCGGGCCAGATGGTGCTGAAGACAGGTCCGTTCAAATGCCACCAGAAAGGAGTCCAGGTCCCCATCCTTCTCCAGTAGAGGGAAGTCCTCAGCTCGGACTTTGGACGACTTGGTCTCCTGATGGGTTGGTTGCTCTAGCGGAAGCCCCCGCTGGGCCAGGTCCAGTTGGTGCTGGCGCTCCGCAGCTCGCTCTGCACGCTCTGCAGCTTCACGCTCCGCAGCCTCCCGGCGCTCTGCAGCCCGCTCTGCACGCTCCGCAGCCTCCCGGCGCTCCGCAGCTTCGCGCTCCTCCTCCGCTGCCTTCTCTGATGCTGCCAGGAGGGTTTTGTAGACGGCATCGCCATGAGACTGGAGACTTGCCATAGCCGCTTGTAAAAGGGCTTGTGATCTGGACAGGCTGGGCTGGGTAGGTGGTGGGCAGCCCACTGCGGGACCGTATACTGGGGACTGGCTCCCTGAGGTGCCCGGGCTGGACTCCTCCTCGCCATGAGTAACAATGTCCTCCCCTCCTGCCACACGGACCGTAGCATTAGCCTCCTGCAGGGTCTTGCTCCTGGTGCCGTCTGCCATCTTGGTAACCGACACCGCTGCAACCCTGAGTTTGCACACACCTTGTTATACTTTTAGCCTGACCGTCTAATGTTGGGCTGACCTTAAGACTCCAGCAGTGGAAGTTACCACTGGCAGTCTTTAGTGCCTGGGAGTAGGGGTCCCACAACACTATTATTCTGCAATCCCACCGCTCTGCCACCAATGTGATGAAAGCCGGCCGGTGGGTGCAGCTCTCTGGCGCCCCCTTTCCTCTCAGGTCAGTCAAGGTACTGCACCTAGAGAAAGTAGTGCCAGGAAGCTGCAACCAGCGCAGGGAACACGGTAGTGTGTTATCCCTTCAACGTCACTACACAGCACAACTCGCTAGCGCCCTCTTAGCCTCAGGTCAGTCAAGGAACTGCACCTAGGATAAGCGGTCGCCAGAGAGACTGTCCTGTAACCTACTGGGTATCGGGGCCCTCTGTAGTGAGGGCGGTATATATATCTTCCTTGGCCGTGCCAGGAATATATATATCTGAACCTCCGACCGTCACTACCAGCCTTCCCCAATCCCCAGTTGGTATGCTGCCACCAGTCCCTATTTTAGATATACGCCCAGTCCGTGAATGGGCCTATATCGGGTCAGGAACCAACCCTGGGTAGCGTTTTGGCTTGAGCCGAGCTCACACGGACGTGCGTTCGTTATGCAGAATAAAAGGCAGGCCCACAATTACTTGAGGTAATTGATTATAATAATACACTAGATACACGATATACAACTAAATATACACAGGTATAAGGTCAGGCTAAACTATACAACAATGGAATACAACACACAGAATCACCACAGCATATCAGTTACCGGTTTCTTGATTTTCTTGTGACGCAGGGAGAGGATTCTGCGATCGCAGGCACGGTTCTTTGTTACAGGCTGAGGCCTACCACCGCATGGTCAAACTGCTCCTCCCCTTGGTGGCCTCAGCTGGTGCTCAGATGTTCAGCACCCCACTCTTGGGTCAAGACTGACTTGTCTCTTGTCTGTCCTGCTATCTTACCTGCCCCGTCCCGCCCACTGCTGGTGAGGTCAGCTGGCTCAGTCTCCACCCTCAGGTCTAACTTCGATCAGAAGCCCAAATTCTAAGGAACCCAATAACTTCTTCTGGGATGGTCTCAGGATACCCCCAGGGGTTCCCATGGATTCGGGCCGCCGTAACCGACCTTTTGATATCAATTATGATACCATACGGTCCTCAGGAATGGCTCAGCGCTATATCTTGTCTTCCAGAGCACGTACAAACGTCTACCGCGGAGGCTTGTGTGCGCATTGGCTCCGGGACGCCGTGATATTTTTTTATTGGCCCATCCCATGCAACATGCGTGTGCTTTTCATGTTTCTATATCTTATGCCTCCATGCTTGTGACAGACAAAGAAACTAGTCCTATGGGACAAATGGTCAGGTACAGATAGACGAAGCACCCCCCCCTGCTGGCTGTGTTTCCTCTCGAAGTCTTTGAAGCTCCTAGCATTCAAGTGTTAAGTAGGCTTCTTATCTTACAGGAGCCTGGATGGGGGGAAACTATCTAGTTGACGTTTTAACAGAAGGTCCCAAGGGTGGGGGCTGCTGAAGTGTGGCCATCCCTGGATATGATTTATCATTACCAAGATGGCGGCTACAGGTTCATCACAGCTATCAATAAGCATCTTGACATGCTTAAAAGGTCTGTGCCAAGCCATGGGATAAGGGATAAATTCCCAATCACTAGGGTCTAGTGATGAGGGAGCAGCCTCGTTACTCGAGATTTAAGAGCATGCTGGGGTGGTTTCGAGTATCTTTGGCGTGCTCGAATGTTGTGTTTGAGTCACTCCGTGTGCATGATTTGAGACTGTTTGACAGCTTTAATACATGTGAGGAATGCCTTTTTATTAGACATTCCTCACATTTATTAAAGCTGTTAAGCAGTCGCAAATCATGCACACACAGTGACTCAAACATAACATTTGAGCACGCCGCAAATACTCGGCAAGCACCCAAGCATGCTCACCGAAAGGGTTAACAGAACACGCTCGCTCATCACTACTAGGGTCTAATGGGAGAGTATGTGCACCTTTGCTCAATTTATTCTATATGAGACAGCCAGAAAAAGCAAAGGACAGCACTTGGTTATATCCAAAGAAAATGGAGTGGAGGTGCACATGCTCAACCTTCGCTCCATTTGGATGGGGCTCTTCAAAGCCTACTGGTTGGACCCACCAGCAACCAGAAAATTATTCCCTATCCTACAGTTAACACACAAACCCTTTAATTTCCCCCATGTTGGACCTATAGATCACAGGTGATCTATGGGCTTTCCAATTAGTGTGACATCCGTTGATGAGCCCATTTTGGGGAAACAACTCTAACAAAAAGAAATTGTCTAAGGAAGAGTGTATCCAATGTTGTGTTTAGGCAGATACATTTCTTAATTCTCTCTTTACAGTACGCTCTGTTTTTCGGAAACATAACTCTACATCCCTTACATTACCATAAATTTAAACCAATTGCTGTATGAACATTGGGGTCCACTAAAAAGAGCAAAGGTGCAAATGTGCGACCATCACTCAAACTTTTCAACTGACGAAACAGTTATCTATTCTGTTCCCTTAGAAGTGAATGGAGCAGCTGTCAACCATGTGCACTGCCGCTCCATTTACACAGGGGACATTGGGATCCTGGTTTTTCGGATTGGTAGGGATCATATATTTATCACCTATCATTTGAATAGGTAATAAATGTATTTAGTAGGAAAACCCTTTTAGGAAAGAACATGAAAGCATAAAGACTAAAGGCCCCGTCACACTTAGCGACGCTGCAACGATCCCGACAACGATACGACCTGTCAGGGATCGTTGCTGCGTCGCTATGTGGTCGCTGGTGAGCTGTCAAACAGGCAGGCTCACCAGCGATCAGGGGAGCAGCGACATCGTGGAAAGAATCTTTCCACGATGTCCTGCTCCTGGTTACTAGCCTGCTGAAGCAGGAGCAGGCTGGTAACTATGGTAAACATCGGGTTACTAGGGGCACACGCGCTCCTAGTAACCCGTTGTTTATCATGGTTACCACTCTGCTACAGTGAGCGGGAGGTTACCGCTCACTTTAGCAGGCTCGTAACCATGATAAACAACGGGTTACTAGGTGCGCGTGTGCCCCTAGTAACCTGATGTTTACCATAGTTACCAGCCTGATCGCTGGTCACGCTGGTCACACACAGCGATGTGTGCTGACCAGCGGGAGGGCAACGACCAAAAAATGGTCCAGGCCTGATCACTGCAAAGTGTCACACATAGCGACATCGCTGGTGAGGTCGCTGTTGCGTCACCAAAACCGTGACACAGCAGCGATCTCGCTATGTGAGACGGGGGGGGCTTTAGCTTCAGTCTATTATCAGCCAAAAATAGAACAGATCAGCAGCTGATTAACCCCTTTGTTCTCTGTAGGATTTCTACAAGACTGTTTCATTATCATGCAAAAAATGCTGCTCACTAAAGAAAAACAAACAAAAACAAAAGAACAAGTAAGACCATATTCCTTGTTAAATTTTAGCATTTATTTCTAGGGTCCTTATGTCTAGGTTGGGGACCTTGGCTCTTAAATATTTAAAGCAGCTAAAACTAAATTTTTCTAATAAATGATTACGTGTAAAAAGTAACATTAGTGCAGATGTGGGAATCCACTGTACTATACACTTTCTTATTTTAACATTCAAAAAAAATACATTATTCCTGGAATTTCAGGTTTGGATCTCAGACAGTAAAAAGCAATTCAGAATTAGAAAATGAAAAATGCCGGCAGAGCAGCAAGTGCAAATGGAAAGTATCCAACAGGAACACGAAATTCCCACATACGAGCGGCTTCGGCCTAATTAAAATAGCATTCCAAAGGTCAAAAGCTAAGTTGGATTAATAAATCACAGAAACTCATAATTGCACAAGGCACATTATTTTAATTGCTCAGGAAAAAAAAACATTATTACTCAGAAGTCATTTTTCTTCAGCTGATCATTGAGAAAAAAAAAAAAGCTGTTAAACTACATAATTTATCGACTAATGGCTATCGCATAATTCTTCCCGTTAAGGAAAAGTTGAGGTCTAAGTTCAGGGTCAGGCAAATTTTCTTAGGAGAGAATGTAAATTTGATACATAAACGTCAGATTATTTGTTCTGTTATCTAAAACTATTAAGCCAGGTTACCTGAAATCTTCCAGTCCAACCAGTTTTTTTTATCTACATACACAAATGTAACGTTAGGAGCATGTTCCGAATTTGCCACAAATTCCACGCCAAGCACGCATCTAATTTTTTATTTTCTATTGGAATCCAATAAAATAACAATTGAGGCAGATTGCGTGGCAGGGAAAAACTGCAAATCCGCCCTCAGAAATCTTCAGCCACAGATTTCAGTTTGGGATTTTCTCTCAAACCAGGTGAGGAACAATCAGAGAAAAGGTATAATAGAAACAAGTCACCAATTCTGCATTTATCACCCACTCCTGGTTTTGGCTCCGATAGTGATAGTTGGGCCGTGGCATTGAATGGATTTTAACAGAGGTGTTGTGGATATTTGTGGCACTTCGTCATATACAGGGCGCAATCAGTAGGGCATATAAATTGGAACAGGATCGGAAAGCAGTGCACGGACTGGCCGGCGGCTCTCCCCACCAGAGTGAGACAGCTTCATGTATTTCTATGCTCTGGTTCGAAGAGCCGCTGGCCAGTCCGTGCACTGCGTTCCGCTCTTGGTCTGATTTATACTGCCATCTGACTGCACCCTGACAGGTTCTCCTCCTGCACTTGTTAGTGCTGCCTTCATCACTGACTGCACAGCGGAACTGTCCACAAAACGGCTGCTGACGGAGAAGCACGTGACCAGACCTGTCCATAAGTCTCATCCAATTGAAAACAGCTTTCCCATGTGCAGTGTTTTCCTATTGGAGGAGGCTGATGGACAGCTCTGGTCACATGTGCCTCCGTCTGCAGCTGCTTCGCAAACTCTGAAAAGTATTCGAGCACTGTGACTTCAAGCCACGTATGTGTTATAGAATTTTTCTGTTTAACCCATTGAAAACATGATGGAAAAATTAGCTGTAGAAATTTCTATCAATGAAAATTGAACCAAGTGCGAATCCAGATTTCACTACACAATCTGCATACATTAATAAATAGATCTTAGATCTGCTGACATTGATGTATCTACTTTGTCACAGTGACTGAATAACCCTGATAATAAAATGAGCATTTCATTAGTCTAACTAGGACTGGACTCACAACATACTAATTTAAACAACGGAGATGAAAATTTCCCCCAAAAATTATACAGCTATTCAGATATGGATTTTTATAGTAAGCACAACTGCCTCATTGAGCCTAATAGATTCATTTATGTACAATAGTTTTGTGCCGGTTTGGAAAAAAAAATGCTGCAAAGTAAAAATGATCACAACAAATAGCGATTTCATTTAGATTTTTTTTTTGTTCATTCACTTTGCATTTTGTTAAAGCACCACTCCAGAATTTTTTTTATTTCAGTGCTGGAGTGGTGCCAGTAATGTAAGTTTCCTGCCTCTAGTATTATACTCATCAGCTGCCATCTTCAGTGGTTCTCGGCGCCGCTCCGGTCCTGCACCAACATCTTGTGACCGCAACGTCTAACAGGCCAGAAGTCAGGGGTAAAGGTCACAAGCTCTCAATGCAAGTCTATGAGAGCCTCGTTCCCGCTCTCAATCTTAGGCTATGTTCACATGTTGCGTTTTTTTCAGCCTTTTTTTATGTAAATTTTTACCTGCGTTTTACAGTACCAGCAAAGTCTATGAGATTTCAGAAATCTCATGCACACACCTTGTTTTTTTGTCCTCCGTATTTTGTGTAAAACTTTGGGTTTTGCAAAATTCAACATGTCAGCGTTTTTACAGCATTTTTCACCCATTGAAAGCAATGGGTAGTGGAAAAAACACAGGTATCAGGTTTTGCTTCATTTTTGGTACCAAAACCGGAGGAAGTTGAATTGGGTTATTTTTTTGGCACTAAACGTTATCAGCATGCACAAGAGACAAATAAACACTGACAAACCCGCACCAAAAACGCAGCAACAAAATGCAACAAAATCTTAGGAAAACCTGCTTTGTTGAGACAGTAACTTCACTGTCAAGAGAGCAGGTTTTGCTGCAGAAAAAAAAAAACACAGCAAAAACGCAACGTGTGAACATAGCCTAACAATGCGTTGTGACTAGTAGTGTTGAGCGAGTATGTTCTATTAACCCTGTCCCCGAGTATGCTCGGGCCGAGTTCTGAGTATTTATAGCTGCTCGGTGATATGGTTAAATCGCTCCCTGTGCAAGATTTGCGACTGTTTGACAGCTTTATTACATGTGAGGAATGTCTATTTCTTACACATTCCTCACATGTAATAAAGCTGTCAGACAGTTGCAAATCATGCACACGGGAGCAATTCAACCATATCACTGAGCAGCTGTAAATACTCGGAGCTCGGCCCGAGCATACTCGGACAGAACATACTCGCTCAACCCTAGTGACTAGTGATGAGCAAGTATGTTTTGTTACCCCTTTTGCAGAGTATACTCGGACGAGCACTGAGTATTTACAGCTGCTCGGTGCTGTGTTTAAATCACTCCGTGTGCATGATTTGCGACTTTTTGACAGCTTTGATACATGTGAGGAATATCTGCTTCTTACACATTCCTCACATGTATTAAAGCCGTCAAACCGTCGGAGTAATTCAAACATATCACCGAGCACGCTGTAAATACTCGGTGCTCGTCCAAGCATATTTAGCGAAAGGGTTAACAGAACATACTCGCTCATCACTAGTTGTGACTTCCGCCCGCCCAGTAAACACTGGAGCAATCCGGCAAGTCAAGAACTGGAGAAAACAATCGGAGCGGCGCAGACAATAGATGAAGACGGCAATGAAGACGGAGTGCAGGGAACTTAGATTAGTGACACCACTCCAGAGCTGCAATAAGAAGAAAAACTGGAGTGGTACTTTCATTGATAAAAAATTAACTATTTGCATGTCTATTTTTGAAAGCATTCTTACTTTGCAGAATTTTTCCTGCCTAAATCTTTTGCACAGTATTGTATGCCATCGGTATTGTGCAATCTGGGGACAGATCCCCTTTAAGAATATTTACAAAATAAATGGTTAAAAACCCCACGTTGTACTTGGAGCCTGGACATAAAAATAGGAGAGCATGCACGTCAAGAAGCTGATCATCTCCAAATACACCGGTCAGCTCTTCACAGCGCGTGTCATACAGCACGAGCCGGTAATGAGTACTCATAGCGGATAGAGAGGCCAGCCAGCCTCACAAAGGTCATGCCGACATGCAATGCCAATGCTACTTCTGTCTCAATCTGCTTTCACCTGCATTTCTATAGCAACAGCGTAATCTCTTACCTGCATTGTGGTCAGCCATTGCACTGATCCTAGCCTCGTCAGCTACTGTTAAAGAGGTAAATGTAAGAAGGTTAGCCCGGTTAGTGCCCACATTCCACATGCAGCAAACAATGGAACATTAATATCAGCCGCTTCATGCAGAATCCTTATTCCCACCTTAATCCTGGAAGTGACACCATGCAGTAGATGGCTGCACACCGCAGGCGCTCATGTTATTAATGTTAGCGTCACCCACTTAAAGAGAATTAACAACTGTTAATTATTTGCATCGTTTGTTCATGCCACAAGCAGATCATTCCGAACACGAACGCAGCAGAATAACGATGATTGCATCTCATCTAGGACGGCCGGGTCATTACAATTAATTGCCGCTTATTAATTATTGCATTTAGAGGAAAGCTTTGCATTGACATTCCCACACGGAAAGAAAACAAACCAGATCAGTAGGCCGAGCATTGTCCTTTTATTTTGAGTATGGGCAATAATATCCATGTACATGTCTGCAGAAATCATAATCTGATGGAGAGAATATGACATGACGCTGCCTGTGGCCATCAATGTGAGCAGGAATGGGGAAGGGGTGCAGACCGGAGACCACACAGCCATGACACTGGCCATGCAAGGCATAAGGGGGTGAGGTATAGTATGGCCTGGAGGGCATGGATGTCTTTTTTGATAAATATAATATTGCAGGTTATAGGACGTTGATCCAAGGAACTAGTCCGATGCCATATTTGCAGTCAGGAAGACATTTTTCCCCTAATATGGGGTATTCAGCATGTGAATCACAAGGTTTTTGCCTTCCTATGGATCAACACGCTAGGATTACAGGTTGAATGAGATGGACTTATGTCTTCTTTCAACCTTAAACCTATGAAACTAGTGAAGCAGGGAGGAGGTGACAGATGGCTGATATACATTGTGCTCACAGATACTTACTACAGACTTATATATGGAAGTAGTATGGGGATAAGGGGAGGTTTTTGGCCACAAGAAGGTATATTGCGTGAACTCTTCTGTCTATCATTGAGGCTTGGTAGCAGATCATGTCCACATACCCAGACAGATTTGACATAGAGCTCCCTAAGAAATCTGATTAAAAGCCCCAGTAGGACTGAAAACTTGGCCAGAATGGCTGACACACAGCTTTCACAAAAATGGCTTTTAAGATATTCTCATGCGTCGGATTCTGGTATTGCAGTTTAAAGGGAATCTGGCAGTACAAAATAACTGTTCAAACCAAGCACCTTTGGTATGGCCGGGCAGTGTAGTGCACCTTCCCACCTACTTTTTTCCGTCTATCTCAGTCTCCCTCTTCCTTGATGGACAGCTCTGGCATTACAGAAACCAGGGAAAGGTGGAGATAGATGGAAAACAAGTAGATGGGAATGTGCACTGAACCGCTTGGCCACACCAGGGGTGTATCAAGTTGCAGTGCTTGGTTAGAACAGTTGTTTTGTGCCGACAGACTCCCTTTAATGTGACCATACACCTTCAATAGTGGTTGGGTGAATGCTTGTCAGGCTAACCACTACTTTTCCCACCTTCCACCATACATAAACAGTGCACCGAGCGTTCTGAATGGGGAGAGGGAAATTGGCTGCTACCAGATACCTTTAGCAGCGCCGTTCATGCCCCAGTCTTTCTTCCCCATCTGATAGAGAAAAGTCCCCATACGCATAGCATAGTGGGCTAGTTCTGTAGGATTGAGCTTATGGGGCCATTATTCCCATTCACTGTAACGTGCCCGAGCTGCGGATCACAGTGGAGCTGTAAGGAACATCCATTTCTCTCATTTCATACAACCCCTTTAAGTCCTCTGTGTGGAAGAGGTGGAATAATACTGGACAGCAGATTAGTTCATGTTAGTGCTTTGCTTACATGCACACGTCAGGGTTTAGGCATCTGAATATTAGTGGGTTACATTTTATTTGTTTTGTTAGAATTCCAGGGAAATTATCTCCTTAAAAGACTCCATAATACGAGGGGTTAAAGTGAATTTTAGTGCAGATTATCTGGGTACCACTTTCCTATTAAGTGACACTAGTGCTCCAGGTTTCTCGAGGGATGGAAATGTCCGTTCCTTGCATAATTATATCAAGCCACACTATTGATTGGCCTTATTATTACATCTAAAATTCTACATTGTGAGCCATTTAATCTCATTATCCCAGGGAAATAATACCTTGCTCTCCACTGGCTGGCAAAGTCACATTGCTTTCCTAAGTACTCTGGCACAGACAGTCAATTAAACTAATAGCGGCTGAGATTAAATCGAAAAGTAAACACTTTGTTTCAGTAGCTGCGAATCGAATGTCAAGAGTTTGCCCAGTTTCTGCTCATTTCCAACCTAATATTTTGAAAATCCGCAGTGAGATCCATCAATGCCGATGCTACAACACGGTGAACCCAGGACGACCGCAAATCTATTCACAGGACAGTGATTTATATCACACTTCATGCAGTTACAAAATCTTCATAAAATCTAAAGTTTCAGTTCAAACAAGTAGGTTCCTAATATAATATTACTGGCATCGTTACATTTATTAGCCGGTTTGGTCAAAAAATAACCAAATAGGATTGCAGGGAATTCACTCCCAACATTGCTGCCTGGTACAAGGGCATGATGCCCATCAGTAATTTGTTACATTCATTGACACGACCACCCCACAGCTCACATATCCCTCCTACGTGGTAGGGAGTGGAGTCAGATTACCCCCTTCCTGTTCCTGTAAGAGGGGTCTTGACTTGATGCAGTCATAGACCATTTGAACTTACCCCAGCCAACCAGGACTAATATGAGAACTGCTCTTTTTAGTATATTCTTATCATAACTTTAGGGAATGGAGCGCAATTCAATTGATATTCATTAGAGAGGAGAAATTTGATTTGTATTGCCAGGCCGGGGCCGGGGCTTCCAAGGTCGGGGCCGCGGCTTCCAAGGTCGGGGCCTGCATAGCAACTAGTGCTCATTGTTGCACCCGGTACCCTAGGTGCCCCTTCCGCTTACCCAGCCCCATAAAGTTGTGACCTTGTGTTGAGGCCTAGTAAATACAAGCGACACCCAGGATGTTGGACACAGAAGTCAACACCGGCTTTCATGTAGGACCAAACTAGATGCCGGACAATGACTGTGCAAATCGAATTGCTCATCTGTAGTAACCATTAAACTGTCTATAAATAGAAACTATTAAAAAATACATTTATGGGACTATATTCAAAATTCTG
Organism: Phyllobates terribilis; assembly: GCF_046119375.1. NCBI lineage: Eukaryota > Metazoa > Chordata > Amphibia > Anura > Dendrobatidae > Phyllobates > Phyllobates terribilis. Next base: position 93,635,837 of record NW_027362764.1, read on the forward strand.
TATTAAAAGTCATATGGCAAGTATGGGAATACCATGCATGGATAAAATAAAGCATAGGATGCTAAAATCCTTAGATTTAGACTTTCCCTGAGCTTCTAATAATGAGCTGCAGCCTGCGTGTCTGATATTCCACAGCTCGCATTTCACATAATGCCGCTATGATCCAGTTCATCAGCTGTGAGATGACCTTTGAATAAGTCCCAGTATCTGCTTATCACAGCTCACAGCAGACATCGCAGACACACAGCCAATGCTTGCCCAACTGCCGAATATCCCATCATCTGGCAGGATCGGGAGGGAAAAGAAAAGATATTTAGAGAATTAATCCACCCACTGAGTGAGAAAGGAAAGCGCTGAGCTCTTTTATCTATGAAATTGTCAAGAAGGATAAATCCCATCTTATTATGTTATTCTTATGGTTTTATGGCAAACATTGAGAACGCAGGCGCCCCCCCGTCAGACTTCTGGGAGGCAGCACCTTGTAAAGCGGTTTAATAAGGGGTATTAACATTCCACATAATGTATGCCACCACAGACGGCTATAATGATGGTGATGATGGAAATATTGCATTGGAAGAATTTTAATTAGAACTATTAGGAATTATCTTTCAGGCATTTCAAAAGATGACACTAAAAGGATGCTCAGCTGCTGATAGGGGATCAAGGAAAAAATCCCAAAAGAACATGGATACCACTTAATGGGAAGATCTAACAATGGGAAGGCACCGCGGCCGGGGAACCATCTGCGGCACACATGGCTGTAGCGCTGGTGAAATTAATTTGCCGTTGGTTTCATAGAATAGAGAGAAATACACACATTCTTTACCTAGGTCCATGCTTTTCGATTTCCGAGTTTTAACAAAGTCTATTTGACTAGCGTCTCCAAATTGCTTGGTGCGCTTTTCCGACATGCTCTGGCGTCCAAATCCTTCTCTCTGGAAGGCAAGTGATGGATCTACGTCTGGGCTCAGAGTGCTGCGGGGAGGAAAACAAACCTGGTCAGGACACATTTAGAAATGTTACTACAAATATAATAAAACTAGTAAATTCAGCATAAGGATCGCAATTTTAAGTCCTACCAAACAGGTTTCGCATCCAACTAATATGCCATCAATGTTTATCATCGTAAACTCCACTAACGTCAGAGTATCTCTTTAGGACTATAGCAGCAAAATGGAAAAATCCAGCATCCGCAGGAAATAAAATAATGTTTTAATATAGTTCATTAGCCATAGTTACAAAAAAAAAAATAGTTACAAAAAATCAAAAAAAACAAAGATAATAAAAGGACACGCGTTTCAAGCATAACCGCTCTCAGTCCTGAGCTCTCTTCCGACTACCTATGAAACATATTGGGGGCTGCTTTACTATTGTGACAGCACCTCGAAAATTGCTGAAGCTAGTTTTAGTAGTATTATGTGTCTCAAACACTGTTTGTGCCACCCGAAATAGAGATGTGGCATTGTGCGCCAACATGCAGCAAAATCTAGGCACAAAAAGTGGCCAGCCAAGAAGAGGCATCAATTGTATTTTACTTGCATGATTATGGGGGCAGACATCTTGTCTGGACAGGTAATCTAAGTTGTGAATAGCGGTCCAGAATTTTGCTGTACTGCAGCCACGTAGACATAAAAACCACTGTCAAAAATGATTAAAGGGGTTGTCCGGGATTAATTTCAATTTCAGTCTAAGCAGCTGACACGTCACGGCTATAGCACACATTGTATTGGCTTATACAGAGTAATTAATTCCAGAGCGCTTTACAGATATCATCATCACTGTCCCCATTGGGGCTTACAATCCTAATTTTTTATCCGCATGTCTTTGGAGTGTGGGAGAAAACCGGAGAACCCGAAGGTAACCCACACAACACGGGGAGAACATACAAACTCCTTGCAGATGTTGTCTCTGGTGGGATTTGAACCCAGGACCCCAGCACTGCAAAGCAACAGTGCTAACCACTGAGCCACTGTGCTGTCCTACTCTTTGGCTCAGCATTGATGTCAATGGAGACAACACAAGCCACTGGGCCCAATGATTAGCTGCAGTGGTCATATGTAATACAGTTGTGACGTCACTGCTGCAACAGGTCAACAAAGTCCAGGGAAGCGGCAGAGAAAAAGTGCTAAACCTGGGGAGGGCCAGAATAACAGTGTATTATTTTCTACGTCAGCAAGCCTATACTAAAATGAAAATTAATCCTGGATAACTGCTTTAATTGACTTCCATAGAAAGGTGCTGCGGACATACTCTGTGGACTGTGCAGAGGTCACTGCGCAGGGAGGGGAAAAGGAGAGTTCAAAGATTGTGTCCATAGCATCCCTTCTGCTGAGGCAAATATGGTGACCGAAAAGATCCCTTTCTACAGACAACGTGATTATAGGGACAAAGGCCTTAGTTTGAGGGTCATGTTATCCCTCTCTTGCAAGGGAATTCCTAAATCCTGGACCAATCCCTTATACTTCTGTTCTAATCATTAAGTCCTTTCATCAACATTAATTTCCTTTCTAGCTCCATCTATTGTTTGAAAAATGAGCAAATCTAATTTACACACATGTATCTAATGCATTGACTCGGTGTGACCCGAGCTGCGATTTACCGAACAAAAATTCCTGAAAGTCACCTTGTCCAGATTAATACTGAGCACCGTCATTAAGCTGCATCCCACCAGCACATTCATCCTTCTTATTTCCAATTATTAAAATATTCATCAGATGATTTCTGTAGCCGCGCATCCCATCCCCAAGACTGATTTGGGAAGAGACTAGCCACCCGGTGACCCTGCATATTATTAACATTCCTAATATTAATCCCTTCTTATTGCGCACTTTGTTTTCATAATATTTTCATGAAGGATTAAGGAGATAATGTCATGCCGGACAGCCTACATTTCCCTCTGTGATTCAGAACAGCTGCCAGGCTTGTTTGGATAACCCCCTTTTGTCCATGGTGAATGCTCCAAGTCTCTGCCTCGGAGCTCGGGGTTGCACAGAACATGCGTCTCCCCCTCTGTTTGTCTGTCTCAACCCAGTGACTGCAGGAAATTGAACTGTGCAGCCTGCGAGCCCTGTTTTTAGCTTTGCTGGCTGTTTATTCTGAGCGTTTTATGGAATATTTTCTATGGAAAGGGTTTTACACATTGCCATAAACTTAAGACAATAACTAGGATACAAATTAAAGGGGTTTTCCCACGAACAAAGTTAATTTGAATCAATAGATCTTGGAATAAGAATAAGTTCCACAATTGGATGTGTTTAAATAAAATGTTCCTGTGCTGAGATAATCTTATAAATGTGCCCCTGCTGTGTACTGTGTAATGGCTGTGTCTGACCACAGGAACATGGTCTGATCATACCACAGCTCCTGGGCAGGGGAGGACGCAAAAGAGTATACAGACATTACAGCAGGGGATCACAGCTGATTCTTTCTTTGAGGCAAAACATTGCTTAAAAACAGCTTTGCTTCATGAAAAGAATCAGCGGTAATGTCTGTATACTCTTTTGCTTCCTCACCGCCCAGGAGCTGTGGTATGATCAGACCATGTTCCTGTACGGTCAGACACAGCCATTACACAGTACACAGCAGGGGCACATTTATAAGATTATCTCAGCACAGGAACATTTTATTTTTAACACATCCAATTGTGGAACTTATTTTTATTCCAAGATCTATTAATTAAAGTGAACTTTGTTTATGGGAAAACCCCTTTAAGTAATAACATGGTACAGACATGGCAAATAAAATAAAGACCAAATCATAATATCATCCAAGATGCTAAAAAATATTTAATATAAGTCCGAAAGAGGCTGTCCGACCTTAATATATTGATGACCTGTCCATTGAATAGGTCATCAATATCAGATCAGTGGGAGTCCTACACCAGGCACCCCCATAACCAGATGTTGCCAGCTTTGGACAGATGTACACAGTGAATAGAGCCAGAACAGCACAGCTCCACTCACTGTGTAGTGGCCAACACTAAGAACTGCAGATTAGCTCAAATTAATATTACCGGTGGGGATGCTAGGTGTCGAATCCCTGCCAATCTCATGTTGATGACCTACCCTAAGGACAACCCCTTTAAATAGACATTAGAGAGTCACTGACTGATCACCATCTAGCCCTTCACTAGGGAGAGCTTACTGCATAATGTAGTATCTAAGGGGTAACGTTTCTCCTTACGGAAAGTGGCATGCCAGGGTAAGGAGGCTGACAGGCAGTGCAATGCTCCTTTGGGAAATTAAACATACAAATTGTCTCTTCAAATCCCAACATGACTTGAACTACTGTGCCATCTCTGGAAGGAGCAATCCTAAAAGTCAACATGGACTTTTTAACTAGCCTTGCCACATGACTTAGAATAAAAGCTAATCAAATCTCATGCTTTGAACTGAGGAGGGGCAACACCCAGAAACACATCTGCAAATTGAGATTCTGGTTTGGCTTTTATCCCAAGTCAAGTGGCAAAGCTTGTAAAAAGGTCAATACTGACTTTTAGGATTGTTACTTCCGATAGGTGGCGCTAGAGTTCAAGTCCTCTTCCTCTCTGAAGAGACAATTTTTGTGTATAAACAGAACACAGCAAAACTCTAATAAACCTCTAGTGGTGGCTGAATGTAGCACAGAATATCATACACCTACGCAGAGGATTTGGAGCTAGGCATCATAAAAATGAAGCTCTAATTCGTTTCCTACAAATGCAACCAAACCTTTCTAAGAATAAAACATTTAGATTCTTTTATCTGAGGAAATATTTTTTCTCTTATGGGTTAAAAAGAACGCATCAATGTCAGTTCTAATACTTTAGGTGCACTGGATTTTTATTAAGTTAATATTCAGATGTCAGACATACTGTATTAAAGAAAAAAGAGCATTCTGTTAATATGTGATCGCTTTATACAAGTGGATACGGGAAGAACATTTTACTTGCTTTTTGAGTACTTTCCTATGACTAATATGCTTTTACAGCAGGGAGAACGCCTTGAGTTAAAGGAATTGCAGCAGTTTTAGCATCCATTAAGAATGTGTGGGTCATGGTATAGATGGAGAATAAGAAACAAAACAAAGAAGCTATCCTAAGGTAAAAGCGTTTTAACAAGCAAGTCTACTAATCTACTGAACGGGTAAATCTACACATGTCCTCCCTCGGCACCAGATTTTAAAGGAAATATATTTGCTATACTTTTTCTTTTTAATAGTAATTAAAGCTGATTTGTCATCACATTTCACAATACAAAATGTATATGGTAATAGATCCATTAGACCTGATGAAACTGGTGTACTTACTTTGGATATCGAGGTCATAATGATTGTCAATTCTAATGCTCATATTAAAATGAGGAGTTTAAAAGTTCAGCTATAGCATGGGAGACCTGATGAGACCAAGCAAATCTGTTCTCCACCCACCAAGCCTGACTGACAGCTGCAGCTTGTACTGAGCAGTGTGAGATTTCAACACCAGCAGGGTGGAGGAACACTGATGCGCTGTCGATCAGTCTATGTAGGTGGAAGAGGAGTTTAAACTTTCTAAAAAGAATTGTAAAGCAATTCTGATGTGTACAGCCTCAATGAGTCTAAGAACTATTAAACATATGCAGTTTGTATTATGAAATCTGTAGAAAGATCCAGTTTAAATCATAAAATATTAATTTTTGCCTAATGTACTTATATTTTCTAATTACAATTGTTTTTTGTCATTCCATATTCTGTAAAATATATTGTGTAAATGCAAGATTTGAATATTTTTTACAATATATAAGTAATTCAGTAATTCATATATAAGTAATATATGAAAATAAAATAAATATTAATTCAGACAATGAGTTCTTTTTGAGGACTACTGCCCTTTGAGCGTACAGCAGATTTCTCCAACAAATTCTAAAATTGCAGAAATCACTTTGTGAGACGTGCTTTTTCAAAAATATTATTTTTAGCATCACAAATAAGAGAACTGTGACTCATAAAAAAAATTTTTTTTTTCAAAAAATTACCTGAAATAGTCAACATCTTCATGAGGCTACATGAAAAGTAGCAGCTGAATGTACAGTATAGACCTGAAAGATAATGATAGACTAGGCCTGGTTTATGCCAACCACATACTGAGCTCTAGCTGTAAAGAGCTTCTCTAACCACCAAGTAGCTGTACTCACAGGGCAAGATGCATCTGACCTTACAGTATTACATTACTGAAATTATTTCATTTTGTACGCTGCACACCGGATTATGTCCCTGCCAAAAAGGATGACAATGAAAGGACAGAATCTGCCAGTAAGATACTTTTACGCTCTGACGAGATCTCTTCATCAGACCATCATTTTACTGTTTGAAGTGTAGGATTATTCAAGGTTATCTGACAATATTGACAAATAAATGTTGCCGATTTAATCTTTATTTTAAACAAGAGTCCACTTAAGAAATTGGTCGCAAACAAACAATAACAAGAAGCAACCAGATGTTGTGTACACAGCTCCCATGCAGGACTTTGTGTCTCCATGGTACCAGACTACAAACAAGCCTTTTGCTGTCAGAACCTCCAGTCATCTTTTCTCACATTAGACAGCAACAACAGCAAGAATTAGGGTAATCATGAAAAGGTGTCAAGAGAAGGAGCAGGTGATATGATTTGTTTTTAATCTGCGTAGGAGCTTCAGACCTAAAACGATTGACTATAAATTAGGGCACAGTCAGATGGCCGTATAAGTTGGACCGAGATCGGATGGGATCACAGTGCACGGACTGGCCAGTGGCACTCCAGACCCGAGTGAAAGCTGCATAGAAATACATGCGGCTGTCTCGCCCTGGTCGGGAGAGCCACCGGCCAGTCTGTGCACAGTGTTCCGATCTCTATCAGATTTATACGGCCATCTGACTGCGCACTAAGTCAAACCTATTTGAAAAATTACATTCCATACTTCATCTCCGATGTATTAGGACAAAAAAAAAAACTTTTTGCAAATTTTAATCCCCTAGCCATTCAATAGTAGGGGATTAAAACTACTTTAGCACCTTCAGCAGGTGGTCATGAGGGCACGGTGTTCAAGATGGTAATGCCGCCATATCGGGGATGTGAATTCATGTGGTTGTACAAGAGACAACTACACACATGCAGCTGTGTGCAGAACAGCTGAGCGGAGCAATACGGGGAAGGTGCGCTCTCTCACTCATTTCTCCAAAATCTTGCTGATCCACTCAAAGGAAACTCAGGAGAAGGCCCGACTGCAGAAGCCGTCTATAATAATTCTCACTGCTTGTGTTAATTATCACGACAGCCTTAGGAGGTGGCTCCACAGAGAGGTTTATTTTGCTTATTGATGTACATAATTACTGGGCTTGCAAATTAATGCATAATTCCCCAATTATGCAGGGAGGACTGAAATCTTCAAGACTGTCTAATAATTATCAAATTCATGTTGACGATCATCTCTTTGGGTATCATTATGCTCTGAAAGCCGCACAAACCTGTAAAACGAAGTGGCGTCTACAGGCAATTTGAAGAACTACACTGGTCTCGGGGCGGAAACTCTACAACCTCCATCATCAATTATTAGTGGCTTATCGCACTTGGGATTTTTACTCAGCGGCAGATGATGTAGAAGAGATTGAATAAATCAAAATTACTTATCATTTGTGGACTGCTTTGGGACAAAACTAATTTCCTTCATGGATTCTCACATGCGGTAATCGGCAATGTAGGAGTTGTGTCTATATCAGACCTTACCCACCTCTCGGTAGATTCACTAGTTACGGTTTTGGACCAGGCTCCGGCAGAATCAGTAATGCATCCTACATCATCGTGAGAGCTGGAAGACGATTGATCGGAGAGCTGAGAAGGCAGTGGTAGGGCCCGGTCATCTTCAATGATCACAGTGTCATCGTGTGGCATGTTGACTGTTGGCGAAAATTGGTATTTACCTGAGCAAAGAAAACAAAGCATTACATCAATGGAAAATATCCCTGATAAAGCAGAAAGCTGTACATATTATTTTGAGCATTGTCATTTACTGTAAGGAAAATGCCAGGAGACAAAAGGATGGGACAATTAAACCTCACACTGCCTGAACCTTCTCTCTCCAGAACTCAACTGTTGCGGTAGAGTCCCCATAAACATCAAAAGGTCGGCCAATCCCACAGAAATGGACGGGTTCTGCCAAGTTTTATGCTCTCTTCCTGCCAGAAGTTGTAGATGGGGACTATTTTCGTAGTCCCTATGTGGTCTACATGTGTATACTACAGGTAAATTGTACTGTAAGCCGCACTAAGTAATGAAATGGATGTTAAAGAAAACCCTGAGCAACAATGCCAAAGGTTAACATGAATAAATCAGTAGCAATATATAACATACAGCGTATTTGGGAAGCGGCATATGTGTTTGGTTTAAAGGGAATCTGCCAGCAGGTTTTGCAATGTAATCCGACAGCAGAATGGTGTAGAGACAGAGAGCCTGATTCCGGACATGTGTCATTTAGGTTACTGGGTGCAGCAGTTGTGATAGAATTACAGTTTTCTCTGCTGCAGATCTAGCAGAGCTCAGAATGCTGATCCGTGTATAACCCCGCCCACACCACTGATTGGAGGTTTTCTCTCTACACTGTACATTGACAAAAAGCTGCTAATCAGTGGTGTGTGCGTGGCTGGACTAGGAGGCACAAGGCAGCTTGTCCTCTAGTGAAAAAAAAACACATTTTATTGAAACAAACACAGCCTACTAAGGGACAGCACTTGAATCAGGGTCTCTGTCCCTACATTATGCTGCTCTTATATTACATATCTAAAACCTGCTGACAGATTCCCTTTAAGAGGGAAGCAAAATACATTTGGGATGTTTTTTTAAGATACAGTTAGGTGCAGGAATATTTGGACAGTGACCGATTCTTCATGATTTGGGCTCTGCATGCCACTATTTTAAAATAAAACAACTGAGATACAGTTGAAGTGTAGACATTCAGATTTCATTAAACGGTTTGAACAAAAATATGCTGTAAAACATTTACAAAATGCAACTGTTTCTCTACAAAGTCTTCTCATTTCAGAGGCTCAAAAGTAATTGGACAAGCTAACTTTACCACAAATAAAATGTTCATTTTGACTGCCTGAAAGCATGGACGTCACCAAACCTTTATGATGCTTTGCCGGCCTTTACTGCAGCTGACTTCAGTTGTGGCTTGTTTGTGGGTCTTTCTGCCTTAAGTTTTGTCTTAAACATGTGAAATGCTGCTCAATGGGGTTGAGATCCAGTGATTGACTCGGCCATTGCAGAATATTCCACTTCTTTACCTTAAGAAACTCCTGGGTTGCTTTCACAGTATGTTTTGGGTCATTGTCCATCTGTGAAGCGCCGTCCAATAAACCTTGCTGCATTCGGTTGACTGAGCATTAAGTATCGCCCTGTACACTTCAGAATTCATCCGGATGCTTCTGTCTTCAGTCACATTATCAATAAACACTAGCGACCCAGCGCCATTGGAAGCCATGTATGTTCATACCATCACACTGCCTCCACCATGTTTTACAGAGGATGTGCTGTGATTTGGATTATGAGCCGTTCCAAGCCTTCTCCATACTTTCTTCTTCCCATCATTCTGGTACAGGTTGATCTTAGTTTCATCTGTCCAAAGACTGCTTTTTCAGAACTTAGATGTTTTTTGGCAAAGTCTAATATGGCCCTTCTATTTTTAAGGCTGATTAATGGTTTGCACCTTGTGGTGAACCCTCTGTATTTGCTCTCATGAAATCTTCACTTTATAGTATCTTTGATAATGTAACACCTACATCCTGGAGAGTGTTCTTCACTTGGGTGGATGTTATAAATGTTTTTTCTTCACCATGGAAAGGATTCTACGATCATCCACTACTGTTGTCTTCCGTAGACGTCCAGGCCTTTCTAAGTTCCCAAACTCACCAGTGCACTCTTTTTTTTTTTTTGCAAAATATATCGAAAATTTGATTTGGCCACTCCTCACATGTCTGCCATCTATTTGATGATGGTCTGTTTCTCTTCCATTGAGAGCTCCTTTGACCGCATGTTGCAGTTTCACAGCAACAGCTTCCGAATGCAAATGCCACACCTGGAATCAGCTCCAGACCTTTTACCTGTTTAATTTATCTTGGATTAACAAGGAAATAGCCCATGCAGCCTATTAAAGAGCTTTTGAGATAACTGTACAATTACCTTTGGTCACTTAAAGAGAGGCAGCTGTAATTCCTAATCTCTTATTCTAATTAGGATGTGAATACGCTCAAATTAAATCTGAGAGCCTGCACTGTAAAAAGCCAAAACTTGTGTCACTGTCCAAATATCTCTGGACCTAACTGTACAGGTGTCAAAAATGTGAATGCTTTGCCACACATTTCATGTTTTAGATCCATTCTAGAGAACATTTCTACCTGCTCAACAAGGAGATGTGGCATATCGGAAATTGCAGAGAAAAAGAGGTAAATTACACTGATGAGCATTAAAAAAAAATAAAGAAATTGAGCAAAAAATTGTCATAATTTTGTGGACCAAAGAGAGCCAACTAAACACATAAATGTTGACTATTAATTACCAAGCCTCACAAACTTTAATACATTTGCCGCCTTTTAAGACTGTCTGCACTGTCAAAAAGTTAGTTTTTGGTAATTCTGTCTCCATTATATTTGCTAGGAGTTGGCTATAACATTAGCAATTTGGTCCTCTAGTGGTTGTAGATCTTGTGTCCTTCAATTCTGGCTTTCACAACAGTAGACTGACCTCATGGCTAAGTGTTCGAAGAACAGCCAAAAACATCCAATCCTACAATATAAATTCTATAAAAAATGAAAAAACAAAGAAAGTGACTAAAATAAAAATGACATTTTCTTCTCAATAACATAATTGGACATTACGTTTTATTTTCTTCCTACATTACCACTGCGGCCATTATTTAAACGCTTTAAGGTGTGAATAGTTGTGCAGCGAATTCCCTTTTCTGGAGTCTACTAATAGGTATAACAACAATTGTGTAATATATTTTTATTACTTCATTACCCTTTTAAACCCCCTTTGATACCCACATTAATGATCCTAAAGTGATCATTATAGGGGAAAGGGAATACTGTAAGCGCTAAAAAGCGAGGTGACATAATGGAGGCTCCTGCAAGGAAAAATTATTATTGATATGGATCAGAAGAGGCAGGAGAAGTCGTCGGCATGGTGGGTTATTATAAAAGTGATGGTTGGCCTCGTGCCTGGAGAAATCAAAAATCAAGCCCTAGAGATATGTTGTATTGCTTTAGCAGTCCAGTTGAAACATCATTGTGTAAATAGGCATTTATCATGCACTGGTACACAAAGGGATACGCTTAGATGAGGGGCTGTATGCGTGAAAATTACAGCAGAACGGCTTTCTTCTACGTCAGTATTAGACACACGTTTTCTTCTGCTCATTGTCTACAGGTTGTGTCACAATTTACAAAAATTTCATTGGAGCTCTCCTACGACCAATGCATGTACTGAAATTTATTGTCTATGTTACTTGTTTATTTGAATTTGATTCTTAGTCTCTGTTCACACAAACATCAGAATCTCCAATAATAATGGAGTCATGAACTATATGCTGGATCAGTATTTGAATGGTTGCCAGAAATTTTTAAAAGATTTCCAACGCCTTAATTTTGTATACTCCTTATTTAGGAATGAAGGTAACAAAGAGAAATTGTTAACATTCACTACCAAATTGCCTTACAAAAAAAATAGACAAAATAAGTTATCCAATGAAATGAGGGGAACAAGTAATAAACGAGGGGGCGAGGGTAAAAGTGAGCTGTGAGCTCACATCTTAACACATGACTTCTAACCGCTATTGACTTTTAATAGGTTTTCCAGGAGTGGAACATTAAAGGGTTGCTCCAGTACTATTACACTAAAGACCTATCCCAAAGCTAGGCCATCAATTTCAGATCTGTGGGGGACCAACACCTGGCACCTCCACCAATCAGCTGCTCTTAATGGCGGAGGGTGAATATTAACAGTTGAAGAGCTTAACAGTACAGCTTCATAAACTGTGTAGTGGCTCAATGGCTGTACAGCAAAGCTGATCTGATTCTGTTAGAGCCAAGCAGCCTGGCATCCGACAATCACGATTACTGGGTCCAGAGGAGGAAGCACTGTTAGTGTTTTCTATACTGCATGTAGAGAGCTTGTTCAGCGCTGTGTATGCAGCAATCACAAAGACAGAGATCGTAATAAACCAGGAGTCTGGCTGCGTCTAAGAGCAGGCCACACTATGCTCCAGCTTACTCTGTAATGATGTTTTAGAATGCTAATGCAGAGTAATATGCAAATTGCCCGGACGTTTTCAAGTTTATGGTCAGTCCACAATTAGTTAATGGGCCAAGGTGGTGTAAGAAATAAAAAAATATATATATATTCACAGATAAGCGACGCTCCTCTACACTCAGTACTTTGTCCCCAGCTGGTCTCTTGGCATAAAAAAAGCAGCTAGGAGTGTCACGTGACCACTGCAGCCTTCATGTTCCATCTAAACAAGAAGAATCATCACTCTACATGTTCAAATGGATTGTTAAGGCTTCAGAGGATCAGTGACTGCTGTTTGGCTGCAGTGGTCATGTGACGCCTTCAGTCAGTTGTTAATGCTACCAGTAGGGGACACAGTACCAAGTATGGAAGAGCGGCACCGATCCATTAGAGGAGTATAGTTTTTATTAATAATTATTGTTTTGTTTTTTTTAACACAGCCCTGGACCCATTTGAGGGTGCCTGTCAACAGATTTTACCACTTGATCTGAGGACTGCATAACGTAGAGACAGACACAGATTCCAGTAGGCTGCTTGCTGTAGTTTTGATAAAATCACTGTTTCATAATCAGAAGATTATGACTAGTAAACCTATTACCATGTAGTCCTCCATATTCATGAGCTCTGTAAAACCCCGCCCCCAAAACTGATTGGCTGATTTTTGTATTCACTGTGTATAGGGAGAAAGCTGTCAATCAGTGGTGTGGGCGGGGTTATACAGAGCTCAGCATTCAGAAAACTGCTAGATCTGCAGTAGAAAAAACTGCAATTTTATCAAAACTGCACCTAACAGCCCAGTAGGTGACATCGCTGGAATCAGGGTCTGTGCCCCAAAATAATGCTACTAGAAAATAAGGAAGAGAAAACCTGGTGATAGATACCCTTTAAGGCTATTAAAGTAGCAGCTAACCTCTTTAGTAATGGTAATTAGACTAGTCTTGATAGCATTATATATAGATTTTATTTTAAAAGCAATTTAATTTAACCATATCGGACAACACTGTCACTCTATAGACCCGTAGGGTTAGAATAAAAATAATTTTCTCTTAAATAGTAGGAATTCATTACCGATGTACGACAGCGCTGTCAACAGCTATTTTGTCAAATCTAAAAAGCTATATACTGTGTACAACAGCAAAGTCCAGCTTATAGCAAAACATGAAGGCAGAATTAGAAAAACAGTGCAAAAATAATTATTTTTCTTAATTACATTGGTAATGAGCTCATTAGAATCATAGGAATTTGAATGATCTAATAGCTCTGCTTAGGTCTTTATATTCAGGCAGGGAAAAAAAATATTACTCGCCAGTAAGAAAAAAAAATGTTTTTAATGTCAGGAGCAATTTTAATCAAACAGCTCATTGTGTTTTAAATTTGAAAATCCTTTATAAACTAATCCCATGATGAGCTACTCGCTAAATCCAAGTTCTCCTGTGGCAAGACATGTCTTTATTAACTGGGTCTGGAAAGGGAAAGCAGGATTGCTGCAAAGCAAGCGCTAATAACCTCATTGGCCACAGGGGACGGTGGAGCCAGCGTGATGCCGCATGCTAACAAAGGATGCAGAAAATTATCTGTACGGTTTCAGAGCTAATGCACTGAAAAATACAAAACCCAAGCAAGTCATGGATGGCAATCAAATGACCCATTCCACAGTCTCACATTTACATGTATACAACTTCTTTCCTACTAAATATTTTACAGATAGGAAGAAGAAGAAAAAAAAAAAAAAAGCTAGATCATCATCCGATGTTCACTATAGACATTGGGTCAGATTTAATAATCCTGTGCGAAACTAGAACAGTATCAACCTAGACCTGAAGGGTCCATGAAGACTGGGCTAAAGCACCAATGAGAATCTGTTAAAACGTAACTTTTACTGCGCAAATAAAAAATGCTGAGAAAAAGCAAGAAAAAAAAAAAGATAAAGATTAAGGATCCATAAGCTTACGCGTTTCAGGTTAGCAATCCTTAATCATAGTCATTGGTACTGGGGCCCAGTCTTCAAGGACCTTCTTCCATTTCTAACCTGGATATCAGCCTGGTGTGTTTTTTATACCCCCTGCACCACACCCTGACCAAACAAGGTCTACCAGGGTTCCTATGTGAATACAAATGATTTTCACACCGAATTATCCTCCCTGGAAGGTGAGCTCGTTACCATTTTTACTCCTTCCCATTTGGACTATGCACCAGACATGTCACCGTGGCTCATGCTCCATGACAGACTTGTCACGACTCAAGACGTTTGTCTAACTTTACATTACCTACTGGTTGCACTGCTTTTTGTGCCTAAATTTTAGTGCAATTTGGTGCACATTTTAAGACCTGCTTCATTTTTTTCTCCCTAAGCCATGTTAATTTTTCTCCAATCCACTTGTCAACTGAGCTGCAAAACATGTTGAATTGGACTAAAGCACAAGATATAAAACTTCATGCAACATTATGCACCGAATTTTGGCACATTTTTCACCAAGATCTAGGTACAATATTAGTAAATTTGGCCCATTGTCTATGCCCCCATAAGAGGATATCCCAATTTAATAAAAATGGTTGTAAGCCCAGTTTATCAGCAATCTCATTGCCTTGGGTGCGGAACACATTAGCATCATAACTTTTTCTTTTTATAAATGTGTTTATTGAGATTTTCTGCGGAATACGTTGACCATAAAAAAAAAAAAAACAGTTCACTTTGTGGTATGGCTCAATAGTGTGGAGTAATATGGTAAAGCCAAAAGATCAATACAGTATGTCGTTACCATGTGGTGGAACAAGAGACTAGAACCGGTTGAGTCATTCCATCCATCTCTGCGGTTTCAGTAATATTGTATGTTCGTTAAAGAGATACTGTGTATTTTTGTGCTTATAATTAATATAGTTGTGGCGCAGTTTGTTAGTCATATGTTAAATTCTTTTCAAGTCATATCTGGTCTCCCACACATGGGTACCCAGCAATCTGGTGGTTTTACATGGCATTAGAGACACAATTACATGTAAATAGAGAAACTCATCAGAAAATATGAAAACATAAGTAAAAATATGAATAAAGAACATGAGAACAGAGTGGGGGAGGGGTAGCTGGCGGCTCTCAGCACATCTATGTACCTAGCTATTAAGACCAGGTTAGCGTCACAGTTATAAAGTCAAAAGAATCCAGAGTCCAGTACTACTGATGGTAAAACATACCCTCCCCCCGTAAACATAACATATTTGTCAATCAAATGACTTTAGCTGGTAGTTATCTCCCCACACTCTACCATAGAAAACAACACTCAACTCGGCAGAGCGCTCCTGTGTTCTCTATGAGAGAGCCGCTGCCAAACATCTCTGGCAGGGGCTAATCTCCAGGGAGAACAAAAAGATTGGCCGTTAAAATTCAGCAAGCCGAATCCTTCTTGGGAGGCCCCCAATCAGTGGTGTAACTTGAAGCTCATGGGCAAGAATGTAAAAGCTCCAATCGGGCCCAAAATTATTGCAAGTCTTTAATAGTATTGATCTTTTCATAAAGGCCAAAAGAGATATTTTAGGCCCCTTAAGTTCTAGGGCCTGGGTGCGACTTAAACCCCTGCACCTTTTGTAGTTGCGCCCCTGCCTCCAATCATATTAGACGGTTGGCTGATCCCGTCGATATCAGTGGTTTCAGACGACTTTAGTCTAAAGTGTACAGGGGTCTTTAGAAGAGAGCAGAACACCATGCTATTCCTCTGGGAAAAAATGATGTAAATCCTGATGAAAAACATTAAGACAGTATGAGCAGAGTCACTATTTGTTCAACAATTAATGTGCTCAATTTGAAAAGCTACAATACTGTACAAAAGTTTAAGGCATGTGGTGAACAAACACTGCAAAAGTAAGACTTTTTATTTTTTTTTTTTTTTTAAAGGGAGGTTGTTCCAAACATCTTTGAGAACTAACCACAGATCATATGTGGATGTAGGCTTGCGCAAATCTTTCTGTCACTTCATGTAATCCCACAAAGTTTTGATGATGTTGAGATCAGGGCACTGTGAAGACCAAATTATCACTTCCAAAACTTTGTTCTTCTATCACGCCACAGGTCATACACCATGGCAACACTGAGCATAGCAATAAAACACAAGTCTTTCCAAGGCAAAAATTTAAAAACTGACTGGATTTTCTAGAATCCCAAGAAATGGGCAACATTTAGCACTTTACACCCAGTGACCAGCCAAGAAAATTTGGTGAAGCAGGTCAACACATCAAGCAAACTTTCCTTCGAAACTGGAACATGTCCAGCAGTGCCATCAGTTCAGAACTGGCAGCAACCAGTGGTGGTACTCTGCTACACCCACCTAAGACCAGCCTTCCACAGAGCGCTGATCTCAACATTGAGTCGGTCTGTGATTACACAAAGACAAGGATTTGAGCATGCTTACATACACAGAAAACCTGTGGTTACTTCTCCAAGATGTTTGGGACAACCTCCTTGCAGAGTTCCTTCAAAAACGGTATGTGTGTTGATTTGAATTATATTTCTTTTTTGTCAATTCTCTTTTCATTTTGTTAATTGATAAAAAAAAAAAAAATTATTAAAGGGAACCTGACAGCTGATACATGCTGCCCTATCCGGGCAGGCACAGTAAACTAGTCAGACAGGCTGCTTCTGCTCGCCCGCTGCCCTGGATGGATAGGTCTCTGCCTAAACCCGCATGTATGGATTGTCCCATCACTCTAAGGCTGTGGGCGGGGAGAAGCTGCTAGGGGCCAGCCTGTCCGATTAGTCTACAGCACAGATTGGTCCCTGTTGGTTAAAAAAGTATGTATTTCTCTGAAACGCCGCAGAGTTTCAAAGTCAAACTTACCCAGCTGAGATCATAAAGCCAGTGTCTGGTACAGGCGGCTGATCCACGGGCAGCATGTATCAGTTGTCAGGTTCACTTTAACACTTCTATTTTTGAAAGCATTCATACTTTGCTGCAGTTTTTCCACATGTGACAAACTTTTGCACAGTGCTGTATGTTCTTTAGTAGATAATTCTGATTGAATGTTTTCAATAAACCTTTTAAAATAGGTGATGTTTTGGGTGTTGAAATCTAGAGCAAAATCTAAAATATGCATTCCCTATCAGTTTGACTTTGGAGCGCAGGTGGAAACCGGAGTACACCCACACAATCACAGGGAGAATGTACAAACTCCATGTAGGTGTTGACTTTGGTGGGACTTGAACCCAGGACGGCAAAGGTGGAAATCAACAGTGCTAACCACTGAGCCACCTTATGCTTATGGCTTTCTTTATATAGATAGATAGATCTATCAATAGATATTTTATATATTAGATCTATTGATATATACATATCTATCTATATATAAAATACTTTTCATACTGTGCGCACAAAATGCTGTTAAGTTAGATATCTCATCACGTACATTGGTAGGATCTATCTAGAATGTGCAGTACCCGGCCGTGGCCACTATGCAGTTGATGGAGCTGTGCAACTGAAGAATTTCTGGCCACCGCAGATACAGGAAACAGCTGATCAGTGGGAGTGTCTGGTGTCGCACCGCCAACGATCAGATATTGATGACCTTTTCTAAGGACAGGCCACCAATATAAAAGTCTTGGACAACCCCTTTAACTATCAAGTTCACCAGTTCATAGCGATGCTGAATAAGTGCATATTGCACAATTTTAACAAACTGTTGCTGTATTAATCTGACAATGTTATATTGGTTTTACATTCATCCATCTAGAAAATTTGTGTGTGTCATGAATATATTAATATACAAGCATCTGACACCCATTTAAGACATAACGTCCATGCATGTGGTGTGCGCTTAAATTTTGGTGTACAAATTTTCATTATTTTTCACATTTTATACATCATATTTTTTTTTTTACATAGTACTAGCTTTATTGATTTATTTATTACATATTACACCACTGGGTAAACCAAGCCGCCACATGATTAGAATCCTACAAAAGTGTTTTTGATCCACAAATAAACACAAATCGACAGCATCTTGGCATTTTACAGCAGTTCACTACTGAAGAGGAGCGTAGGTGGCAGCTTTCCAAAATGTTCAGCAACCCATGCTGTACTAAATGCTTATCTCGAGCACATAGTGCTGACGTATGCGAGCCAACATGCAAAAAGCGGGAAAACCTTGCATTACACCGTGATGCTGAGGTCGGAATCTGGAGCACTTTCAGCCTATTAAAAGATTAATGAAGAAATACAAAATCATCGAAACTTCCAGAACGGCAACAAAACTTTAATGTAAGAATCCTAATTTATCTCTGCGCAGCTGGAGAGTCCGTTGTTCAGACATGAAGTCTTCTCCCGACAGAGACATTTCCTTTTGAGTCAATAAACATCAAATAGACCAATGTGCATACATTACAAGCAAGCCTTCAAGACGAACACAATAAGAGGGCTCAATGATTTACTAATAAAGTCCTATAAAGCGCTTCCCGTGCCTAATGCACATCCTCTAATTTAATAGGCCCATTATGGTGTGAAAGACAAAAATAAAGAGTAATAAAGAGCGGGCCCGGCGTAAAGCCCAATTCACCTGTTTCATTAGGGAAAAAACACGATGTCAATCAAGATACAATTCTTTATTATCCCGCTCAATACAAATAGGTTTTGGGATGTTGTGTGCTCGCTGTCACTGCTGTAAATAACGCATTAATCACTCCTCAATGAACAGCCAAAAGAACAAAAAAACAAGACATGATTACTAGCGTCTACTTGACTCACCCATTATCCTACTTAATGCGGCATTCCTTGTGGGCGATTCGTCAAATCCCTCAATCCCGCTGTACAGAGAGTGGGAAATTCTTCGTTCCCTGTCGTCCAGCATTGTCTCGATGGCCAATTCAGGCCCCGAGGGGCTTCCAGGTGACTCCAACTGTAGAATCGGAAAAGAAGGGATATCAGTGCTGACGGTCTATTTAACAGCATGGGGGAACAATAACAACGTGCCTGAGGCCTGCACCCGGCTGGGTACCAAATGAGCTAGAACTTTTCACCCTGTATCAAAATAATTTGCACTGACAGTTCTGCTTAATGGGCAACTTTCTGTGCCGCTTTGTTGTATACCTCCTGTGGAGCGCCTGTCATATTTCAACACCCTTAAGCAAAAAATAAATAGTACAAAAGACAATGTCTCTGATCATTTTAGACCAAATTTGCTGGCATGTTTATGGCCTTTTAACCCCCTCATTCTCTGGTCTCATTTGTCCCTTGACTGTAAAAAAAAAAAAAAACACCAAGAACGGGGTGTTTCGGCATGGCAGCCTATCATAAGACATGCGGATGATTGATGAGGTCTCAATTGCTCCACACACATACTGAACATCCACAATGGGTTTATAATGCAATGAAATATGTACCGCGAGGTGTCATCACAGCAGGCTGCAGAGCGTATGCAAGTAACTACTCATCCCCCTTACAAGAACGACTCACATTTCTTACTTGGATCCATGAATGCATGACCTCTGCCTACAAGCTGTAGAAATACAGTATCTGCAGGCCTGACAAGACAATTGTGCTTTAAGAAAAGGACAATTAAAAAAAAAAGTTGAGAGAATTTTTTATATTGAGTTTAGGGGGCATTTTCTACAATTTTTGATATGTCCGAAGTTTTGATCAATGGGAGTCCTGGTGAAGAAACACCCACTGATCAATAAATGGAAGAGGTGCTCATACCGAGTGCTGTACTCCTTCGTTCTGAAGGCCTCTGCTGGGCATTCCTTGGAGAGTTGGACGTACTGTCTATGTGTCCATGCAGTGCTCGCCCTGTTTTCTGAAGGAGTGTCGAAATAAAGGGGCACAGAACTTGGCTTAGAGCTTCTATCCCAACGCTTTAGTAATTGTTGTGGGTCTCAGAGCACCATCGATCAATATGGCGTGTCAAAATCTTTACAGAATTAAAAATAAAATGTAGCTTTAACAGGCCCAAGAGAATATTTGTGTCACGTAGAGGTCCCGCACTAGGCTTAACAGTCTATTCATTTGGTCTAGATCAATGTTTCTTAAACATTTCCAAATTGAGCCCCTGACTAAGATGATGTCTGGGCCTCACCCTCTACATTAGGTCCTTGCTCAAATAAAAGTCTCTATTAAATTTCCTCTTTTCTTGTCTCCTAAACTTAGTATAGTATTAAAAGTAGTACAACATGAGTCAATAATGCTGCTAAGCTAAACACTGCAGCATTCCATTAAAAAAAAAAGGCCGCCTCACCAAAAACTAAGGGGGGGACATCTCACTGGTTAGAAGCGCTGGTCTAAATTTATTCCTTTAAAAATAAACTAAGATTATTAAATATGCATTCAAATAAAAAAATATTGTTAAGAATTGCTACTTCCTTGATTTAAAAGTTAACCTTTCTCAAGATATTTTTTATTATTAAGTATTTTTACTATATTATTTAACGCATTCATATATTCTAATAATTATTTTATTATTTATAAAGATTTTAATAAGAGTAAAACATTTCTACATGATCAATTAATTTAAGGTTTATAACTGTTCATATATATAAAAGAAATAATAAACAATGATACAAGTCATGGAAATTAGATAGTACTTTTTGATAGGTGGTTTGAAACATTTGCGAGGATCTGTACAACATTACGGTCACGATTCCTCCACAAAGTGTGCCTTGGACGCAGTAACTGACAGCTCAGTCATCCAATCTAGTGCAGCGGAGTGCTGAGCTGTCAGTGTTCTGATAGAGAGCTCAGCCATCCAATCTGAGATTGGGAGGTGCTGAGCTTCCATCATATTTTTCCTATTCCAAATGATTACCTAGCTACTTAGCCAAGCTGACAGTCCCAGATCTCTGCCGGACGTAGCATTTGCTCGGTGGTTTGCATTGTATTACTGTGCTCTGTTTGTTGATCTATCGCTGCCTGACCTTGAACCTCGTTCTGACCATCCGTTTGCCTAGCCCCTTTGCTCTGATCCGCTATCTTCCTGGTATTCTAACCTCGGACTGTGACCTGACTTCGCCTTGGTCTTTCCCCTTTAGTTTACTACGTGTTTTCTTGGTATCTGACCCCAGAACGTTTGACTCCTGGCTTGTCCATGAGTAGTATGAGCAAAGAAACCCCGGCACCAACGTGTTGACAATTATTTCATTTATTCGCATTGCACAAAATTCCCTCAAGATGTTTCAGCCCAACCCAGGCTTTTGTCAATTCAATTATTATCGCAATGGAGGTCTGAAAGCTAACGATTCTCCACGATAACTCATAACCAACAGGTGTATATGCTAATTTACTTCACACATCATAATTGCTTATAAGAAGTGTTTAACTATTTTACAGCAGGAATCAGTGATATGCTGATAAGAGTCAAGTTATTTTTCTATTTAGCAAATAGATTTTTTTTTCTTTTTATGCTTTTTTTTGTTTTGACATATTACAATAAAATGTTGCGAGTTTTAAAATTTGAAGTTTCAAGAATTTTTAAAACAGAAAAATGGGAAGAGATTAATAAAAGTGCAGATTGTGTCGGGGAAATGATGGAAAATCAGGACAGAAACTAGGGAGCCGGCAGCTCTGCTGACACTTGAGGCCTGTCTCTTGTTTTCAGTTGTAAGTAATCAAATCTGCATCACGTATTCCTTAAACAAAACTGTCACCCACAAAAGTGAAACCATAATTCACAGCTGCCGGTGGAATAGACGCTTGTGCTTGTAAGACTGAAGCTGTCAAAGCCGATCAAATATTAAAACTGGAAATGGCTGCACTAAACCCTTATTCCAGGAAAGACGCTTCTGCCAGAGAATGAGCACTGACACCCACAACGCAAACTCCCCCCCCATCCCTCCCCCCGTGCATCAATGTTATTTCTTTCCATCAGAAGAGTCTCGTAGCGTCCCATGTGGATGGATTCTGCTCACAGAACAATCTAATAGTGAGAAGAGTATTCTACTTTAGCGGTGTCACCTGTTGGAAGGATACCTACCATTCACTATAATTGCCTGTTTACTCTTTCTTATCCCTCCAAACATATTTCCCCCTACAGAGTGATTATATATAACCTCTGGTATAGTAACCTACTTTTCCTGCCTGGCATACTAGCTGACAAATTGCTTTTCTCTGTGAAATCTCAAAAAGTACAATCTCCTGACGCTCCTGCGGTATAAACACTGCTACTATACAGCATCGTTTTGGAGGCTATCAAGAGCCAAATAAGCGGATTACTGAAGTATATGCTCAAGAGTATCTCTATGTAAGATTATTATATTATTTAAGAATATTATATATTTCCATATAGCACTAGAAAGAAGGGCTGTGGAGTTGTTAAGCTAAATCACTGACTCAGACTCCATAGCACGGCCTCAGTACTCAGCATGTACATAAAGTGCAGCACGGCCTCAGTACTCAGCATGTACATAAAGTGCAACACAGCCTCACTACTGAGCGTGTACATAAAGTGCAGCACGGGCCTCACTACTGAGCATGTACATAAAGTGCAGCACGGGCCTCACTACTGAGCATGTACATAAAGTGCAGCACGGCCTCACTACTGAGCATGTACATAAAGTGCAGCACGGGCCTCACTACTGAGCATGTACATAAAGTGCAGCACGGGCCTCACTACTGAGCATGTACATAAAGTGCAGCACGGCCTCACTACTGAGCATGTACATAAAGTGCAGCACAACCTCACTACTGAGCGTGTACATAAAGTGCAGCACGGCCTCACTACTGAGCGTGTACATAAAGTGCAGCACGGCCTCACTACTGAGCATGTATATAAAGTGCAGCACGGCCTCACCACTGAGCATGTACATAAAGTGCAGCACAACCTCACTACTGAGCATGTACATAAAGTGCAGCACGGGCCTCACTACTGAGCATGTACATAAAGTGCAACACAGCCTCACTACTGAGCATGTATATAAAGTGCAGCACTGCCTCACTACTGAGCATGTACATAAAGTGCAGCACGGGCCTCACTACTGAGCGTGTACATAAAGTGCAGCACAGCCTCACTACTGAGCATGTACATAAAATGCAGCACGGCTTCATTACTGAGCATGTACATAAAGTGCAGCACGGCCTCATTACTGAGCGTGTACATAAAATGCAGCACAGCCTCACTACTGAGCATGTCCATAAAGTGCAGCATGGCCTCACTACTGAGCATGTACATAAAATGCAGCACGGCCTCATTACTGAGCATGTACATAAAGTGCAGCACGGCCTCACTACTGAGCGTGTACATAAAGTGCAGCACGGCCTCACTACTGAGCATGTACATAAAATGCAGCACGGCTTCATTACTGAGCATGTACATAAAGTGCAGCACGGCCTCATTACTGAGCGTGTACATAAAATGCAGCACGGCCTCACTACTGAGCATGTCCATAAAGTGCAGCACGGCCTCACTACTGAGCGTGTACATAAAGTGCAGCACAGCCTCACTACTGAGCATGTACATAAAGTGCAGCACGGCCTCACTACTGAGCATGTACATAAAGTGCAGCACGGGCCTCACTACTGAGCATGAACATAAAGTGCAGCACGGGCTTCACTACTGAGCATGTACATAAAGTGCAGCACGGGCTTCACTACTGAGCATGTACATAAAGTGCAGCACGGCCTCACTACTGAGCGTGTACATAAAGTGCAGCACGGGCCTCACTACTGAGCATGAACATAAAGTGCAGCACGGACTTCACTACTGAGCATGTACATAAAGTGCAGCACGGCCTCACTACTGAGCATGTACATAAAGTGCAGCACGGGCCTCACTACTGAGCATGTACATAAAATGCAGGACGGCTTCATTACTGAGCATGTACATAAAGTGCAGCACGGCCTCACTACTGAGCATGTCCATAAAGTGCAGCATGGCCTCACTACTGAGCATGTACATAAAATGCAGCACGGCCTCATTACTGAGCATGTACATAAAGTGCAGCACGGCCTCACTACTGAGCGTGTACATAAAGTGCAGCACGGCCTCACTACTGAGCATGTACATAAAATGCAGCACGGCTTCATTACTGAGCATGTACATAAAGTGCAGCACGGCCTCATTACTGAGCGTGTACATAAAATGCAGCACGGCCTCACTACTGAGCATGCCCATAAAGTGCAGCACGGCCTCACTACTGAGCGTGTACATAAAGTGCAGCACAGCCTCACTACTGAGCATGTACATAAAGTGCAGCACGGCCTCACTACTGAGCATGTACATAAAGTGCAGCACGGGCCTCACTACTGAGCATGAACATAAAGTGCAGCACGGGCTTCACTACTGAGCATGTACATAAAGTGCAGCACGGGCTTCACTACTGAGCATGTACATAAAGTGCAGCACGGCCTCACTACTGAGCGTGTACATAAAGTGCAGCACGGGCCTCACTACTGAGCATGAACATAAAGTGCAGCACGGACTTCACTACTGAGCATGTACATAAAGTGCAGCACGGCCTCACTACTGAGCATGTACATAAAGTGCAGCACGGGCCTCACTACTGAGCATGTACATAAAATGCAGGACGGCTTCATTACTGAGCATGTACATAAAGTGCAGCACGGCCTCACTACTGAGTGTGTACATAAAGTGCAGCACGGGCCTCACTACTGAGCATGTACATAAAGTGCAGCACGGCCTCACTACTGAGCATGTACATAAAGTGCAGCACGGCCTCACTACTGAGCGTGTACATAAAGTGCAGCACGGGCCTCACTACTGAGCATGAACATAAAGTGCAGCACGGACTTCACTACTGAGCATGTACATAAAGTGCAGCACGGCCTCACTACTGAGCATGTACATAAAGTGCAGCACGGGCCTCACTACTGAGCATGTACATAAAATGCAGGACGGCTTCATTACTGAGCATGTACATAAAGTGCAGCACGGCCTCACTACTGAGCGTGTACATAAAGTGCAGCACGGCCTCACTACTGAGCGTGTACATAAAGTGCAGCACGGCCTCACTACTGAGCATGTACATAAAGTGCAGCACGGGCCTCACTACTGAGCATGTACATAAAATGCAACACGGCCTCACTACTGAGCATGTACATAAAGTGCAGCACGGCCTCACTACTGAGCATGTACATAAAATGCAGG
The DNA here is from genome assembly GCF_046119375.1 of Phyllobates terribilis. Classification (NCBI taxonomy): domain Eukaryota; kingdom Metazoa; phylum Chordata; class Amphibia; order Anura; family Dendrobatidae; genus Phyllobates; species Phyllobates terribilis. The sequence goes on from NW_027362764.1 coordinate 93,661,179, forward strand.
ACTGCTTCATTACTGAGCATGTACATAAAGTGCAGCACGGGCTTCACTACTGAGCATGTACATAAAGTGCAGCACGGCCTCACTACTGAGCATGTACATAAAGTGCAGCACGGCCTCACTACTGAGCATGTACATAAAATGCAGGACGGCTTCATTACTGAGCATGTACATAAAATGCAGGACGGCTTCATTACTGAGCATGTACATAAAGTGCAGCACGGCCTCACTACTGAGCATGTATATAAAGTGCAACACAGCCTCACTACTGAGCATGTGCATAAAGTGCAGCACGGCCTCACTACTGAGCATGTACATAAAGTGCAGCACGGCCTCACTACTGAGCATGTACATAAAGTGCAGCACGGCCTCACTACTGAGCGTGTACATAAAGTGCAGCACGGCCTCACTACTGAGCATGTATATAAAGTGCAGCACGGCCTCACTACTGAGCATGTACATAAAGTGCAGCACAGCCTCACTACTGAGCATGTACATAAAGTGCAGCACGGGCCTCACTACTGAGCATGTACATAAAGTGCAGCACGGCCTCACTACTGAGCGTGTACATAAAGTGCAGCACGGCCTCACTACTGAGCATGTACATAAAGTGCAGCACAGCCTCACTACTGAGCATGTACATAAAGTGCAGCACGGCCTCACTACTGAGCATGTACATAAAGTGCAGCACGGCCTCACTACTGAGCATGTATATAAAGTGCAGCACGGCCTCACTACTGAGCATGTATATAAAGTGCAGCACGGCCTCACTAATGAGCATGTATATAAAGTGCAGCACGGCCTCACTACTGAGCTTGTATATAAAGTGCAGCACGGCCTCACTACTGAGCATGTACATAAAGTGCAGCATGGCCTCACTACTGAGCATGTATATAAAGTGCAGCACGGCCTCACTACTGAGCATGTATATAAAGTGCAGCATGGCCTCACTACTGAGCATGTACATAAAGAGCAGCACAGCCTCACTACTGAGCATGTACATAAAGTGCAGCACGGCCTCACTACTGAGCATGTACATAAAGTGCAGTACTGCCTCACTACTGAGCATGTACATAAAGTGCAGCACGGGCCTCACTACTGAGCATGTACATAAAGTGCAGCACGGCCTCACTACTGAGCATGTACATAAAGTGCAGCACGGCCTCACTACTGAGCATGTACATAAAATGCAGGACGGCTTCATTACTGAGCATGTACATAAAATGCAGGACGGCTTCATTACTGAGCATGTACATAAAATGCAGGACGGCTTCATTACTGAGCATGTACATAAAGTGCAGCACGGCCTCACTACTGAGCATGTACATAAAGTGCAGCACGGCCTCACTACTGAGCATGTATATAAAGTGCAACACAGCCTCACTACTGAGCATGTGCATAAAGTGCAGCACGGCCTCACTACTGAGCATGTACATAAAGTGCAGCACGGCCTCACTACTGAGCGTGTACATAAAGTGCAGCACGGCCTCACTACTGAGCATGTATATAAAGTGCAGCACGGCCTCACTACTGAGCATGTACATAAAGTGCAGCACGGGCCTCACTACTGAGCATGGACATAAAGTGCAGCACGGCCTCACTACTGAGCGTGTACATAAAGTGCAGCACGGCCTCATTACTGAGCGTGTACATAAAATGCAGCACGGCCTCACTACTGAGCATGTCCATAAAGTGCAGCACGGCCTCACTACTGAGCGTGTACATAAAGTGCAGCACAGCCTCACTACTGAGCATGTACATAAAGTGCAGCACGGCCTCACTACTGAGCATGTACATAAAGTGCAGCACTGCCTCACTACTGAGCATGTACATAAAGTGCAGCACGGCCTCACTACTGAGCGTGTACATAAAGTGCAGCACGGCCTCATTACTGAGCGTGTACATAAAATGCAGCACGGCCTCACTACTGAGCATGTCCATAAAGTGCAGCACGGCCTCACTACTGAGCGTGTACATAAAGTGCAGCACAGCCTCACTACTGAGCATGTACATAAAGTGCAGCACGGCCTCACTACTGAGCATGTACATAAAGTGCAGCACTGCCTCACTACTGAGCATGTACATAAAGTGCAGCACGGGCCTCACTACTGAGCGTGTACATAAAGTGCAGCACAGCCTCACTACTGAGCATGTACATAAAATGCAGCACGGCTTCATTACTGAGCATGTACATAAAGTGCAGCACGGCCTCATTACTGAGCGTGTACATAAAATGCAGCACAGCCTCACTACTGAGCATGTCCATAAAGTGCAGCATGGCCTCACTACTGAGCATGTACATAAAATGCAGCACGGCCTCATTACTGAGCATGTACATAAAGTGCAGCACGGCCTCACTACTGAGCGTGTACATAAAGTGCAGCACGGCCTCACTACTGAGCATGTACATAAAATGCAGCACGGCTTCATTACTGAGCATGTACATAAAGTGCAGCACGGCCTCATTACTGAGCGTTTACATAAAATGCAGCACGGCCTCACTACTGAGCATGTCCATAAAGTGCAGCACGGCCTCACTACTGAGCGTGTACATAAAGTGCAGCACAGCCTCACTACTGAGCATGTACATAAAGTGCAGCACGGCCTCACTACTGAGCATGTACATAAAGTGCAGCACGGGCCTCACTACTGAGCATGAACATAAAGTGCAGCACGGGCCTCACTACTGAGCATGAACATAAAGTGCAGCACGGGCTTCACTACTGAGCATGTACATAAAGTGCAGCACGGGCTTCACTACTGAGCATGTACATAAAGTGCAGCACGGCCTCACTACTGAGCGTGTACATAAAGTGCAGCACGGGCCTCACTACTGAGCATGAACATAAAGTGCAGCACGGACTTCACTACTGAGCATGTACATAAAGTGCAGCACGGCCTCACTACTGAGCATGTACATAAAGTGCAGCACGGGCCTCACTACTGAGCATGTACATAAAATGCAGGACGGCTTCACTACTGAGCGTGTACATAAAGTGCAGCACGGGCCTCACTACTGAGCATGTACATAAAGTGCAGCACGGCCTCACTACTGAGCATGTACATAAAGTGCAGCACGGCCTCACTACTGAGCGTGTACATAAAGTGCAGCACGGGCCTCACTACTGAGCATGAACATAAAGTGCAGCACGGACTTCACTACTGAGCATGTACATAAAGTGCAGCACGGCCTCACTACTGAGCATGTACATAAAGTGCAGCACGGGCCTCACTACTGAGCATGTACATAAAATGCAGGACGGCTTCATTACTGAGCATGTACATAAAGTGCAGCACGGCCTCACTACTGAGCGTGTACATAAAGTGCAGCACGGCCTCACTACTGAGCGTGTACATAAAGTGCAGCACGGCCTCACTACTGAGCATGTACATAAAGTGCAGCACGGGCCTCACTACTGAGCATGTACATAAAATGCAGCACGGCCTCACTACTGAGCATGTACATAAAGTGCAGCACGGCCTCACTACTGAGCATGTACATAAAATGCAGGACTGCTTCATTACTGAGCATGTACATAAAGTGCAGCACGGGCTTCACTACTGAGCGTGTACATAAAGTGCAGCACGGCCTCACTACTGAGCATGTCCATAAAGTGCAGCATGGCCTCACTACTGAGCATGTACATAAAATGCAGCACGGCCTCATTACTGAGCATGTACATAAAGTGCAGCACGGCCTCACTACTGAGCGTGTACATAAAGTGCAGCACGGCCTCACTACTGAGCATGTACATAAAATGCAGCACGGCTTCATTACTGAGCATGTACATAAAGTGCAGCACGGCCTCATTACTGAGCGTGTACATAAAATGCAGCACGGCCTCACTACTGAGCATGTCCATAAAGTGCAGCACGGCCTCACTACTGAGCGTGTACATAAAGTGCAGCACAGCCTCACTACTGAGCATGTACATAAAGTGCAGCACGGCCTCACTACTGAGCATGTACATAAAGTGCAGCACGGGCCTCACTACTGAGCATGAACATAAAGTGCAGCACGGGCTTCACTACTGAGCATGTACATAAAGTGCAGCACGGGCTTCACTACTGAGCATGTACATAAAGTGCAGCACGGCCTCACTACTGAGCGTGTACATAAAGTGCAGCACGGGCCTCACTACTGAGCATGAACATAAAGTGCAGCACGGACTTCACTACTGAGCATGTACATAAAATGCAGGACGGCTTCATTACTGAGCATGTACATAAAGTGCAGCACGGCCTCACTACTGAGCATGAACATAAAGTGCAGCACGGGCCTCACTACTGAGCATGAACATAAAGTGCAGCACGGGCTTCACTACTGAGCATGTACATAAAGTGCAGCACGGGCTTCACTACTGAGCATGTACATAAAGTGCAGCACGGCCTCACTACTGAGCGTGTACATAAAGTGCAGCACGGGCCTCACTACTGAGCATGAACATAAAGTGCAGCACGGACTTCACTACTGAGCATGTACATAAAGTGCAGCACGGCCTCACTACTGAGCATGTACATAAAGTGCAGCACGGGCCTCACTACTGAGCATGTACATAAAATGCAGGACGGCTTCATTACTGAGCATGTACATAAAGTGCAGCACGGCCTCACTACTGAGCGTGTACATAAAGTGCAGCACGGCCTCACTACTGAGCGTGTACATAAAGTGCAGCACGGCCTCACTACTGAGCATGTACATAAAGTGCAGCACGGGCCTCACTACTGAGCATGTACATAAAATGCAGCACGGCCTCACTACTGAGCATGTACATAAAGTGCAGCACGGCCTCACTACTGAGCATGTACATAAAATGCAGGACTGCTTCATTACTGAGCATGTACATAAAGTGCAGCACGGGCTTCACTACTGAGCGTGTACATAAAGTGCAGCACGGCCTCACTACTGAGCATGTCCATAAAGTGCAGCATGGCCTCACTACTGAGCATGTACATAAAATGCAGCACGGCCTCATTACTGAGCATGTACATAAAGTGCAGCACGGCCTCACTACTGAGCGTGTACATAAAGTGCAGCACGGCCTCACTACTGAGCATGTACATAAAATGCAGCACGGCTTCATTACTGAGCATGTACATAAAGTGCAGCACGGCCTCATTACTGAGCGTGTACATAAAATGCAGCACGGCCTCACTACTGAGCATGTCCATAAAGTGCAGCACGGCCTCACTACTGAGCGTGTACATAAAGTGCAGCACAGCCTCACTACTGAGCATGTACATAAAGTGCAGCACGGCCTCACTACTGAGCATGTACATAAAGTGCAGCACGGGCCTCACTACTGAGCATGAACATAAAGTGCAGCACGGGCTTCACTACTGAGCATGTACATAAAGTGCAGCACGGGCTTCACTACTGAGCATGTACATAAAGTGCAGCACGGCCTCACTACTGAGCGTGTACATAAAGTGCAGCACGGGCCTCACTACTGAGCATGAACATAAAGTGCAGCACGGACTTCACTACTGAGCATGTACATAAAATGCAGGACGGCTTCATTACTGAGCATGTACATAAAGTGCAGCACGGCCTCACTACTGAGTGTGTACATAAAGTGAAGCACGGGCCTCACTACTGAGCATGTACATAAAGTGCAGCACGGCCTCACTACTGAGCGTGTACATAAAGTGCAGCACGGCCTCACTACTGAGCGTGTACATAAAGTGCAGCACGGGCCTCACTACTGAGCATGAACATAAAGTGCAGCACGGACTTCACTACTGAGCATGTACATAAAGTGCAGCACGGCCTCACTACTGAGCATGTACATAAAGTGCAGCACGGGCCTCACTACTGAGCATGTACATAAAATGCAGGACGGCTTCATTACTGAGCATGTACATAAAGTGCAGCACGGCCTCACTACTGAGCGTGTACATAAAGTGCAGCACGGCCTCACTACTGAGCGTGTACATAAAGTGCAGCACGGCCTCACTACTGAGCGTGTACATAAAGTGCAGCACGGCCTCACTACTGAGCGTGTACATAAAGTGCAGCACGGCCTCACTACTGAGCATGTACATAAAGTGCAGCACGGGCCTCACTACTGAGCATGTACATAAAATGCAGCACGGCCTCACTACTGAGCATGTACATAAAGTGCAGCACGGCCTCACTACTGAGCATGTACATAAAATGCAGGACTGCTTCATTACTGAGCATGTACATAAAGTGCAGCACGGGCTTCACTACTGAGCGTGTACATAAAGTGCAGCACGGCCTCACTACTGAGCATGTACATAAAGTGCAGCACAGCCTCACTACTGAGCATGTACATAAAGTGCAGCACAGCCTCACTACTCAACATGTACATAAAGTGCAGCACGGCCTCACTACTGAGCGTGTACATAAAGTGCAGCACGGCCTCACTACTGAGCATGTACATAAAATGCAGGACGGCTTCATTACTGAGCATGTACATAAAATGCAGGACGGCTTCATTACTGAGCATGTACATAAAGTGCAGCACGGCCTCACTACTGAGCATGTACATAAAGTGCAGCACGGCCTCACTACTGAGCATGTATATAAAGTGCAACACAGCCTCACTACTGAGCATGTGCATAAAGTGCAGCACGGCCTCACTACTGAGCATGTACATAAAGTGCAGCACGGCCTCACTACTGAGCGTGTACATAAAGTGCAGCACGGCCTCACTACTGAGCATGTATATAAAGTGCAGCACGGCCTCACTACTGAGCATGTACATAAAGTGCAGCACGGCCTCACTACTGAGCATGTATATAAAGTGCAGCACGGCCTCACTACTGAGCATGTATATAAAGTGCAGCACGGCCTCACTACTGAGCATGTACATAAAGAGCAGCACAGCCTCACTACTGAGCATGTACATAAAGTGCAGCACGGCCTCACTACTGAGCATGTACATAAAGTGCAGTACTGCCTCACTACTGAGCATGTACATAAAGTGCAGCACGGGCCTCACTACTGAGCATGTACATAAAGTGCAGCACGGGCCTCACTACTGAGCATGTACATAAAGTGCAGCACAGGCCTCACTACTGAGCATGCACATAAAGTGCAGCACGGCCTCACTACTGAGCATGTACATAAAGTGCAGCACGGGCCTCACTACTGAGCATGTACATAAAGTGCAGCACGGCCTCACTACTGAGCATGTACATAAAGTGCAGCACGGCCTCACTACTGAGCATGTATATAAAGTGCAACACAGCCTCACTACTGAGCATGTGCATAAAGTGCAGCACGGCCTCACTACTGAGCATGTACATAAAGTGCAGCACGGCCTCACTACTGAGCGTGTACATAAAGTGCAGCACGGCCTCACTACTGAGCATGTATATAAAGTGCAGCACGGCCTCACTACTGAGCATGTACATAAAGTGCAGCACGGCCTCACTACTGAGCATGTATATAAAGTGCAGCACGGCCTCACTACTGAGCATGTACATAAAGTGCAGCACGGCCTCACTACTGAGCGTGTACATAAAGTGCAGCACGGCCTCACTACTGAGCATGTATATAAAGTGCAGCACGGCCTCACTACTGAGCATGTACATAAAGTGCAGCACGGCCTCACTACTGAGCATGTATATAAAGTGCAGCACGGCCTCACTACTGAGCGTGTACATAAAGTGCAGCACGGCCTCACTACTGAGCATGTATATAAAGTGCAGCACGGCCTCACTACTGAGCGTGTACATAAAGTGCAGCACGGCCTCACTACTGAGCGTGTACATAAAGTGCAGCACGGCCTCACTACTGAGCATGTACATAAAGTGCAGCACGGGCCTCACTACTGAGCATGTACATAAAATGCAGCACGGCCTCACTACTGAGCATGTACATAAAGTGCAGCACGGCCTCACTACTGAGCATGTACATAAAATGCAGGACTGCTTCATTACTGAGCATGTACATAAAGTGCAGCACGGCCTCACTACTGAGCATGTACATAAAGTGCAGCACAGCCTCACTACTGAGCATGTACATAAAGTGCAGCACAGCCTCACTACTCAACATGTACATAAAGTGCAGCACGGCCTCACTACTGAGCGTGTACATAAAGTGCAGCACGGCCTCACTACTGAGCATGTACATAAAATGCAGGACGGCTTCATTACTGAGCATGTACATAAAATGCAGGACGGCTTCATTACTGAGCATGTACATAAAGTGCAGCACGGCCTCACTACTGAGCATGTATATAAAGTGCAACACAGCCTCACTACTGAGCATGTGCATAAAGTGCAGCACGGCCTCACTACTGAGCATGTACATAAAGTGCAGCACGGCCTCACTACTGAGCGTGTACATAAAGTGCAGCACGGCCTCACTACTGAGCATGTATATAAAGTGCAGCACGGCCTCACTACTGAGCATGTACATAAAGTGCAGCACGGCCTCACTACTGAGCATGTATATAAAGTGCAGCACGGCCTCACTACTGAGCATGTATATAAAGTGCAGCATGGCCTCACTACTGAGCATGTACATAAAGAGCAGCACAGCCTCACTACTGAGCATGTACATAAAGTGCAGCACGGCCTCACTACTGAGCATGCACATAAAGTGCAGCACGGGCCTCACTACTGAGCATGTACATAAAGTGCAGCACGGGCCTCACTACTGAGCATGTACATAAAGTGCAGCACAGGCCTCACTACTGAGCATGCACATAAAGTGCAGCACGGCCTCACTACTGAGCATGCACATAAAGTGCAGCACGGCCTCACTACTGAGCATGTACATAAAGTGCAGCACGGGCCTCACTACTGAGCATGTACATAAAGTGCAGCACGGCCTCACTACTGAGCATGTACATAAAGTGCAGCACGGCCTCACTACTGAGCGTGTACATAAAGTGCAGCACGGCCTCACTACTGAGCATGTACATAAAGTGCAGCACAGCCTCACTACTCAGCATGTACATAAATTGCAGCACAGATTCATCTCAACTAAAAGCCGAGATCCTTAGAACAGGAACAGAACAGACATTTACAGGACATTTCATAACTTTCCCAAATTCTTATGAAAACATTTACAGTACATCCTGCATTGTACTACTGAACCCAATTTATTTTATATGTTAGGAGTTGGAGTCGGTCCAACTCCACAGCCTTGCTAAAAGTGCTTGAAATATATTTCTAAAGCTTGGAATATCTGCTTGCTATCCCCTTAGTAGCAAGTCTGAATGGCATACAATTAATACCAGTTGGTGATCACAGCCACTGATATATTAATTGGCTTGATATGAAACCTGCCTTAGTATGTGCGTGTGCCCGAGGCAGCACTCGCATCACATGCTCCTTTCTGTTGAGAAGACAATCGGGGGCTTACCTCTGAAAAGCCACAAACAGTATTCAGGCATTTTGCTGCATTGGCCATTCATGTGAATGAGGAAAACCGCGCTCACGAGAGTTTGGTGCCTGTCTTAAGCCGCGTGGGTTAAAGTAAGGTTTGCACTGGAGGCATATCCAGATAGGATCTCAGTGGTAGGATCCAGGAGAATCCAGGAAGCAAAAAAACTACAGCACTCAAATGCGATGCAAAGTAAATGTGATTTTTTTGGGGGGGAGATCAACATAAGGTAGAGATCCATAATATCATCAATGGCCAATGTTTCGGCCCATCCCAGACCTTTGTCAGGGCTTGAGACCAATAACGGCAATGTGTGTTGCTGTATCTTTATTAAGCTGGCTTTAAAAGCGCACTCGACCATGACATTCTGCGCAGCTAAAAAGACAAAAAAACGCCAGAAAAGATGGGAAAATTTAATGTTTTAAGCTCCATTATTCTCTTCAAGTGAATGGCTTCATCAGGGGAATGTCTGAATACTGTTTTTGAGCTATTTGAACAGAACCAGTCAAAGGAGTGCTTAGCGTGGAGCACAATGTGTTTTGACCCCTCTCTGAGAATAGATAGACCCATTTTGACAGGGACGAACATGAAGGATGTCAATCTCTGTACTATGCTGCAAAATATGCTGGTGCTATATAGGCAACAAGAATAAATTACAACAGGTGTGTTTGGTTTACCTTTTGGTTAGTATAACAATTACTCTGGAGACTTTGTACAAGTATATCTACCTCTTTATTTCCATTTCTCTAAAGACTTATTTTATGTTGTAATTTTCTCTCTACAAGTCCCAGAAACACAGGTCTTAAAGGAAATTAGGGACCACCAGAAGGACAGAAGTTAGCTAATGGGGCGATAATATAGGGTACTTAGTGGACACTGTTTTGGTCAGTCAGGCCTGGGTCCTACTCTGCCCCCATCTACATTGAGGTCTGCTGACACTGGGTGATGTTTAATTTTAGAGATAGGACCATCCAGAATGGGGACACCTTGTCGCGGTGGGATGGCTATTACACTTTTTTTGATCAACACAATGTTAACCAAGTACCCAATGTTATTTACATTTACTTTTTATTTACTTACAGCAGAGTAATTGCTCATTTTGTTTTTATCTTAGGTTTTGTCTGTTCGGTGGCTACAGTGTGAATGTGTACCTAGAGTTGGCACTTATACCAACAGATGTTCTGGTTCATTTCTTTGGTTTTGTTTTTCAAGCAGATATAAAACAAATACTAAAGGAAGGGGATAAAAAGGCAGTCATTACATTAAACATAATAAACCAGAAGTGGAGTGGCTGTAAAAGCTTGCTACACCGTTCTATTAAAGACACACCTACTATATTATTTCCCACTATTTAAATAGTGCATACATATTCCACGGTGCTGTACAGAGATTGTCACCATGACCATTCACATCAGACCCTGTGCCCGATGGGGATCCCAATTTACTTTCCATATTACGGACACAATCACACACAATACACACTAGGATCCATGCCACAGGAAGTCCGAGCATATTTTTATAGTGTGGGAGAAAACTGAAGCAAATATGGGGAGAAAATATTTAATTTACATGATTCTAAATTAAATCTTGTCCAGAAACCGTCTCCATGTCCTGAAATTGTTATTTTTTTTGTTTATTTTTTTTACACTTTCCAGTGTGTACCACAAACATGCGAGTCTGAGGGTGAGGAATTTAAAGGGGGTTTCCCATAGACAAAAGTTGATTTTAATCAATAGATCTTGGAATAACTTCCACAATTGGATGCGTTTAATGAGCACCTGTCATCAGGATTGTGCTTAGTAAACCACATACACTGCCAGGTGGGCGACATTACACTGAGTAAAATGATACCTTTGTTGATGAAATCCGTCCTGTGGCTCTTTTATAATCTTTATTTTCAGTTCTGCCATAACGATATGCTCGTGCTCTGGGACGGGACTTTAGGGAGGGGCTGTAGCTGGTGCTCCCATTATGTATTCGTATCTCTGGCCTCTGCCATGTCACTGAGCTTTCAGTGACCTGCCTACTATTTTAAATACTGCCTTTGTAATTTCTCTGTCAATGTGAAATTTACATGTCCCAAAATGGCCGCCAGCGCCCGAGCATGCGTAGTAGCATCTTTCAGTTGAAGATGCTACTGCGCAGGCGTCATTTTGCTTTTGGAAAAAGAATTTGAGTGCAGCAATATGGCGCCACGCATGAACAGTAGAATCTCTCGGCAACCGAGAAATGCTACTGCACAAGCGCGGGTGGCAGCGGCCATATTGCTGCAGGCAAGTTTCTTTTTCCTGTAGAAAAATGGCGCCCGCGTGTGCACAGTAGCATCGGTGACCGAAAGATGCTACTGTGAATGCGCAGACGCCTGCAGCCATTTTGGGACATGTAAATTTCACATTGGCAGAGAAATAACAATTGCAGTATTTAAAATAGTAGGCAGGTCACTGAAAGCACAGTCACCTGTCAGAGGCCTGAAATAGGAATACATAATGAGAGCACCAGCTACAGCCCCTCCCTAAATTCCTGCCCCAGAGCACGAGCAGATCATTATGGCAGAACTGAAAATAAAGATTATAAAAGAACCACTGGACGTATTTCATCAACAAAGGTATCATTTTACTCAGTGTAATTGCGCCCACCTGACAGTGTATGTAGTTTACTAAGCACAATCCTGATGACAGGTGCGCTTTAAATAAAATGTTCCGGTGCTGAGTTAATCTTATATATGTGCCACTGCTGTGTAATGTGTAATGGCTGTGTCTGAGTGTGCAGGACATGGTCTGATCATACCTCAGCTCCTGGGCAGGGGGAGGGGAAGCAAAAGAGTATACAGACAATACAGCAGGGGATCACACCTTATTCTCTATGTGAGGCAAAATATTTCCCTGCCTGTTTTTAAACAATGTTTTACTTCAAAGAAAGAATCATTTGCAATCCTGTGCTGTAATGTCTGTATACTTTTTTTCTACTCCCTCCGGACAGGAGCCGTGGTATAATCAGATCATGTCCCTGCATGGTGAGACACAGCCATTACACAGTACACAGCAGGGACACATTTATAAGATTATCTCAGCACAGGAACATTGTATTTAAACACATCCAATTGTGGAAGTTATTATTATTCCAAGACCTATTGATTAAAATCAACTCTTGTTCGTGGGAAAACCTCTTTAAGCATAAAACTGGCCATACATAAGAGATCACTGTCAGTCGAACTGTTCTTTCAGTAGACCGCTCGCTCTCACGACGCTCCCATACACATTAGCACTTTGCTGACGGTTCATGAGTTGTTTATTGGGAGAGAGGAAAAAGCAGCAGCCAAACACCTCTCATCTCTCTTGCAAAGAAACGATTGTCATAGTTTTGCCTCTATACAAGTCACTAGTGCGACCACACTTATATACTGTGTACAGTTTTGGGCTCCAGTGTATACGAAGAACATAGCTGAACTAGTGCAGGTGCAGAGAAGAGCGACCAAGGTTATTAAGGGAATGGGTGAACTGCAATACCAAGACAGGTTATTACACTTGGGGTTATTCAGTTTAGAAAAACTAAGGCTTAGGGGCGATCTTATTACAGTGTACAAATATATGAAGTAACAGTACAGCGATCTTTCCAGTGTTCTTTTTACATCTAGACCTGCAACAGTGACGAGGGAGCATCCTTCATGTCTGGAAGAAAGAAGGTTCAATCAAAATCACAGACGTAGATTCTTTACTGTAAAAGCAGTGAGACTATGGAACTCTCTGCACATGATGTTATGAGGGTTGATTCACTAAAAAAGTTCAAGGATGGCCTGGATGACTTCTTTTAAAACATGTCCTGGATGACTTTTAAAAAAAAATGTTATATTATAAGCTATGACTATTAGATTCTGTATTGGGACGTTGATCCAGGGAACTAGTCTGATTGCCGTATGTGAAGTCAGGAAGGAATTTTTCCCTTAATAGAGAGCAAATAGGCTCTGCCTCATGATGTTTTTGACTTCCGCTGGATCAATATGTTAGGCTATAGGTTGAACTTTATGGGCTTATGTCTACCTTCAGCCTTAAAAACCATGAAACGGTGATCCTATTATACCCAACTTAAGTCGAGAGTAGGTAGGTTTCCATACAAATCAGATGATGTTAAGCTCACTTTGTGAGGTCTACCTCTAATCCCCAGGTCCAGGTGGGTATACCTGACGGTGGTACATCTGGCAATGGCATATTGGGAGAAAGGACGTGGAACGCAGAGGAGTCCCGAGAGCAGCAGAACAGATGAAGGAAAGGCAGCAGGGATAGAAGCAGGTTAGCACAGTGTGTGTACCAAACTAGATAGAGACTTGAAACACAATCCCAAGACACTGGTGCGTGGCCTAATGGGCCTTAAATAGGATCATGGAGATGAGATCACTGAGCCACGCCGGGCAACCTGCAAAACCTGACGTGGAACACAACAGAGGACAGCAGATAGAGGTGAAGGAAGTGAAGCCTGAGATACCCGGCACAGGAGTATAACACTCAGCCCCACTAATTTTCATCTCATGTGTATGAGGGACCGTAAATCTTTAAGGGAGTACAAACAGGCAAATTTTCTCTGTCACTGTGCAATATGCTTTAATTGATGAGGGGAACCCGAGATAAATCCTTATTTCTGTAGTTACTGTGAAAAAAAAAAAACACTTTGAAGCCAATAAAACAGTGGGGACTTGGCGGAGAGCCAAGTATATAAATAGGGGAGGGATCGGGGAAGGAAAGCAAGACATTCCAAGCACATGAGCGGAGGAGGTCAGAGAGTCTGCTAAGAAGATTCCCATTCCAACACTCCTGCCTAATACAAATGAGATATTTAATGAAGCTCTGAATGGTAGCCTTATCTTCCCTGTTTGATACGCGCTGGGGAGATTTACTGCAATAAAGGGTCAACACAATTACAATTGGAAGCACGTCAAGCTGCAGGAGAACAATAAACTTGCAATGCCAGTGAATTAGACTCAATAAGGCTTAAATTGCAAAATAAGGATTTGTTTTATTAGTTTTTACATAAAATGCAGATTAGGAGTGACAGCTTCACTAAAACATGAATTAATCACTGCTCAGAGCGGCTGGAGGCAGAAAAGTGAAATAAATAAGGTAGAATTAAAGAGTTTACAAAGGTACGTGAGGATCAATTGGATCATTTGTGGGTTTAAGGCGGCAATCATCAGTCCAGGATAAGACATTACACAGGAAAGGAGACTCAGCACTACTGTCCACACAAAGACTGTTACTGTAACTGGTACAAATAGGAAAGAATAAAAAATATTCAGTATGGGGAACCACACAATTCTTAATTCATCTTTTTTTTCCCCTTTCTTCAATGATTGAAACCACAGAATTAAAATAAAAAACACAACTATTCATGGAATCAGAATGTTGCATTTTCTTGACTATTCTATTAGGTATTTAAGGCACAGGGTATTCTTTAGCTCCATTTATGAAAACTGGGTGCCCAATCAAGCCAAACACATTGAAAGAGAAATATCAAAACTCATTTAAAAGGAAAAATGGATATCAATGGAAACCAACCAATCAGGTCAACAAGTATGCAGAAATAATCCGAGGCACTCAGCATCTTACAATTCAAGTGTTTTCATTTAAGAGTAACATAAGCTTTACTAAAAGCCTTGAGAAAGCGAGCATGCACCATAGTCTGAGCCTAAACCAGCCTCTTGCAGTTCCTGTGTAGTAAAGGACCGTGGAGGTGGAGTTGGAGTCTGTGTCCATTTTGGTGGAGTTGGAATAAAATGGACAGACTCCTAAAATATGTAATAAATTGGGTACAGTAGTACAATGCAGTATGTGCTGTAAATGTTTCCATAAGAATTTGGGAAAGTTATGAAATGTCAGATAAATGTCTGTTCTGTTCCTGATCTAAGGATCTCGGCTTTTAGTTGAGATGAATCTGTGCTGCACTTTATGTACACGCTCAGTAGTGAGGCCGTGCTGCACTTTATGTACACGCTCAGTAGTGAGGCCGTGCTGCACTTTATGTACACGCTCAGTAGTGAGGCACGTGCTGCACTTTATGTTCATGCTCAGTAGTGAGGCCCGTGCTGCACTTTATGTACACGCTCAGTAGTGAGGCCGTGCTGCACTTTATGTACACGCTCAGTAGTGAGGCCGTGCTGCACTTTATGTACACGCTCAGTAGTGAGGCAGTGCTGCACTTTATGTACATGCTCAGTAGTGAGGCCCGTGCTGCACTTTATGTACATGCTCAGTAGTGAGGCCGTGCTGCACTTTATGTACATGCTCAGTAGTGAGGCCGTGCTGCACTTTATGTACATGCTCAGTAGCGAGGCCGTGCTGCACTTTATGTACATGCTCAGTAGTGAGGCTGTGCTGCACTTTATGTACATGCTCAGTAGTGAGGCCTGTGCTGCACTTTATGTACATGCTCAGTAGCGAGGCCGTGCTGCATTTTATGTACATGCTCAGTAGTGAGGCCGTGCTGCACTTTATGTACATGCTCAGTAGTGAGGCCGTGCTGCATTTTATGTACATGCTCAGTAGTGAGGCCGTGCTGCACTTTATGTACATGCTCAGTAGTGAGGCCCGTGCTGCACTTTATGTACATGCTCAGTAGTGAGGCCGTGCTGCACTTTATGTACATGCTCAGTAGTGAGGCCGTGCTGCACTTTATGTACATGCTCAGTAGTGAGGCCCGTGCTGCACTTTATGTACATGCTCAGTAGTGAGGTTGTGCTGCATTTTATGTACATGCTCAGTAGTGAGGCCGTGCTGCACTTTATGTACATGCTCAGTAGTGAGGCCGTGCTGCACTTTATGTACATGCTCAGTAGTGAGGTCGTGCTGCATTTTATGTACATGCTCAGTAGTGAGGCCGTGCTGCACTTTATGTACATGCTCAGTAGTGAGGCTGTGCTGCACTTTATGTACATGCTCAGTAGTGAGGCTGTGCTGCACTTTATGTACATGCTCAGTAGTGAGGCCGTGCTGCATTTTATGTACATGCTCAGTAGTGAGGCCGTGCTGCATTTTATGTACATGCTCAGTAGTGAGGCCGTGCTGCACTTTATGTACATGCTCAGTAGTGAGGCCGTGCTGCACTTTATGTACACGCTCAGTAGTGAGGCCGTGCTGCACTTTATGTACATGCTCAGTAGTGAGGCCGTGCTGCACTTTATGTACATGCTCAGTAGTGAGGCCGTGCTGCACTTTATGTACATGCTCAGTAGTGAGGCCCGTGCTGCACTTTATGTACATGCTCAGTAGTGAGGCCGTGCTGCATTTTATGTACATGCTCAGTAGTGAGGCAGTGCTGCACTTTATGTACATGCTCAGTAGTGAGGCAGTGCTGCACTTTATGTACATGCTCAGTAGTGAGGCTGTGCTGCACTTTATGTACACGCTCAGTAGTGAGGCCGTGCTGCACTTTATGTACATGCTCAGTAGTGAGGCCGTGCTCCATTTTATGTACATGCTCAGTAGTGAGGCTGTGCTGCACTTTATGTACATGCTCAGTAGTGAGGCTGTGCTGCATTTTATGTACATGCTCAGTAGTGAGGCCGTGCTGCACTTTATGTACATGCTCAGTAGTGAGGCCCGTGCTGCACTTTATGTACATGCTCAGTAGTGAGGCTGTGATGCACTTTATGTACACGCTCAGTAGTGAGGCCGTGCTGCACTTTATGTACATGCTCAGTAGTGAGGCCGTGCTATGGAGTCTGAGTCGGAAGTCAGGTTTGGCTTACCGGCTTCACAGCCCTTGGACATACTACATAATTTGCCAGAGGACTGTTATTCTACATGGGCAACTAATGGAGTAATCACTTTCTTATTCCAAAGGGTCTCTGAAAGAAAAACCCATGTGTCAGTCAACGCTATTTTCTGCCCATTCAACAAGAAAAGCATTTCTGAGGTCAGACACTGATATTGGAAAAGTGGGCCGTGCTCACAATCTTCGTTAATTCAACACAAATGTTAAGTTGAGGTCAGAGCTCTCCGGCAGTTATGGTCTTCCACACAAAACACTTCCAACCATGCATTTATAGACTTTGCTTTGTGCACTGAGCACAGTCATGTCAGAATAGAAAAAGCTCTACCCCAAACCTTTTTGACAGTGAGGGTGTTCAATGAGTGGAACAGGCGGCCATGAGAGGTGGTGAGTTCTCTTTCAATGGAAGTCTTCACACAGAGGCTGGACAGACATCTGTCTGAGATGGTTTAGTGAATCCTGCATTGAGTAGGGGGGTTGGACCAGATGACCCTGGAGGACCCCTCCAACTCTAACATTCTATGAAACTGTTACCAGAAAAATGTCCAAAATTTCTCGGTATGCTGAACCATTGAGTTTTCTCTTCACTGGGGCCTAGTTCAACCCTGAAAACCAAGCACATAACATTGTCCGCCTTTCACCAAACTTTGTAGTTGGTAAAATGCAGTCAAGCACGTAAAATTCTCCTGCCATTTGTCAAACTCAAACTCGACCAACTGACTGCCATATAGTGAACACGAGTTGTCATTCCCCAGAAGACATTTCCACTTCTCCAGAGTCCAGTGGTGGCTTCTTTACACCACTCTACACTTTACATTGTTGTTGGTGATGTAAGGCTTGCTTGCAGCTGTTTGGTCATGGGAACATGAAGCTCCAGACACATAATTTGTGTGCTGATGTTAATACCAGCGGAGGTTTGAACTTCAGAATTACTGAGTCAGTCGAGCCACGGTGACTTGTTTCAGTGGTTCTTAAATTGCTTCCACTTTTCAATGAAACCATCCAGAGTTGACTGGGAAATGTCAGAGGGAAAACGCTTTCATCAACTGACTTTACAACCGTGGCTTCCTATTGCTTGAATTCAGTGAGCTCTTTAGAAGGAACCATGCTTTCTCAGATGTCTTAAGGCAGTCTGCATGGTTAGGTACTCCATATTGGCAATACTGCTTAGTTATGGAGAAGCTGAAGAGTAGTGAACGTATCTATTCAGTGATAGCTAATGACAAACCTGCGAGCACTGTACTACAGGCCATATACCTTAGGTTGGAAAAATTCAGATTGGCGTAATCATATACAAGGGGTATTTTTTGTATCCATTTTAGCAATAAACATTAGAATGGAAACCATAAGTTTAAGGATTTCAACCAGTGTTTAGGAAGCTGCAAAATCACTAAGGAGCTTTGAAGTGCCACATGTCTAATTATTGGCATTTAGCGGTATGTAAATCTATAGCAATGCATTCCCATAAATGCTTGTTCAGATTATAAAGATTTTTGCTTGCTGTGTGAAGTGGATGACAGGTCTCCTTCAACTTTAATAGAGCAAAAACAATCTTCTGGTAGTAATCTCCACCATCGCCGGTATGGGTTTACTCAAGGTTGGCTTGCAGCTGTTATTGAGTTTGCCCCCTAAGGAGAAGGACGGACACTCTCCGCTCATCTTTCCATACATGGATCTGTCAGTCTGTAAGGAGTGCGGTCAGCAGCACACGTGTTATCCAGGTGTATAAAGGGAATTGCTCTCCATTCATATGGTTCAGATTATACTCAGAAGTTTAAACATTACAGTTCGAGATGCAGGTTTTTACTGATTTAAATTTTTGTTATTTTAGGTGGAAATACTCTGAAAATTAAGATGTCTGGTACAGTCACAGTTAAAAGAAAGAAGAAAAAAAAGGCATACTGAAAACATTGAGATCATGACACACTTGGAACAACTCACACGCATATAAAATAGTCCTACCTGTCAAGTACTGATCCAAATGCTTCTAACGGGAGGAATTTCTTAAAGGGGTATTCTCAGGTTATTAAATTGTTTTGGTTAAATAGTATGAAAATATACAAGTTTGTAATTGACTTGCTATTTCTATCTGCTGTCATTCTCCTGCTTTGAAAGATTTTATCTTACATAGTGTACAGCTGGTTTCCAAGAAGCTTGGCCACCAGAGTCTGGTGGAGTATGCTCATTAGTTACATTTCATTAACTCCTAACATGCCAGCTCTCTCCAGCCCAATGATTTCTATACAACAGGTAGCTGCTCACCTTACGCCCCCCTCAGCTCCTGACCAAAATGCTCTCATTAGTCTTATAAAAGTAGAATCACAATTCTGCCTGGAATCCACCTGAAAAATAGCTGCTAAAGTGTCCCATAAAACAAACATAATTCACAGCAATGTCAAAGCGATACTGCTGTGCACATCTTATGTTACTTGTTTTAACCGCTTCAGAGTTCAGAAAACTTCAATAGGTTAAAAGAAGTCTCATGCTCACTCCTTGGATGGCTTCCATCAGGAAGCCACCTGCTCTCTATACTTAACAGGATTAAGTAAAAGACACCAGTGGTGTAGCCACCCCAGGAAAACAACTGCTATCTTGGAAAACTTGGTGTCTGTGCTAGTGTTTAAAAGATGCAATGTTCACACATTCTAAAATCAGTCTTTTTTTTTACCTGGAGGTACAACATTTTTGGAATTATAATTGAGCTTGATTCAAGGGGTAACATTTCTCCTTGCAGAGGAGCATGCCTAACATGCCAGGGTGAGAAGACTTTTAAGCCTCAATGCTCCTTTGGGAAATATGCAAATTGTCTCTTCATAGAGTTAGAGGACTAGAACTGTAGTGCCACCTATAGGAAGTAGCAATCCTAAAAGTCAATATCAACCGTCTAACGAGCTTCTTCATATGACTTAGGATAAAAGCCAAAACCAAAATCTCAAATTGCGGCTTAAAAGTCTCCTCACCTTGGCATGTCAGGCTTAACATGTCACTCTCCGCAAGGAGAAACATTACCTTTTGGATCCCAGCCAGACGCCTCTCACCCAGCCAAACCAGATCTCAAACTTTGCACTGACGAAGGGCAGTACCCCTAAACACAGTGTCTGCAAATTGAGATTTTGGTTTTTATGCTAAGTCATGTGACAAAGCTCATTAGAGTCGATATTGACTTTTAAGATTGCTGCTTCCAATAGGTGGCGCTAGAGTTCTAGTTCTCTTCCTCGCTGAAGAAAAAATTGGCAACTGAGCTTGAAAAAGGCTAAGCAAAGAGGCGAAATGTAGCTCACCTCAAGTCTGAAATAACGATCTACTGATGCGGAAACCTGGATGACGCCTCCTTTACTATTTCACGAAAATGCTTCTTTAACAATTGGCGTCCTTACAAATCTTTAATTACTCCGTATATTCCTGATAGATAGCAAATGCCTATGAGCCAAATGCATAGGATTTTTTTCTAAAATGTCAACAATAATAATTTGCTAATAAAGTGCACCCTGTGCCTGCTGCAAAATACTCTCCGAAATCTGATTAAAAAAGGATTTTTCATTGACAAAAAGGAACTAATATATATGCCTTCAAAAAGCAAAGGTGCGGATATAAATCACACGCATATGTACGACATTATAACAGAAAGTTCCCTAAAACTAGTTCCCTCCGTGCCACACAAACAACTATTTAAAGGCCTTCTGTACACCCAGTTTTGAAATTCTGAACTATGAAGAAAAATAAAGTTGGAATTTTTTTTTTATTTTATTTTTATTAGTAGTATATCTCACATTTTTATTTCACTACTTAGCAACGACAGAATAACTCTTGGAATGGCATAATTACTATTAATCTCCACTTACTACTGCAATGTTAATTAGGGTTAACCCTTTTAGTTAAGCCCCACTAGTAACAATGCACACAGCACCACCTACAGGCTGCAATCTGGTACTGAGACAGGGGCACCACCGGCAAATGATGGGAGCTCCTCTAAGGCCTCATTCAGACGTCCGTGAACCACGTACAAGTTCTATCTGAAACTTTCATGGACAGAACATGTATACATTATAATCTATGGAGCTGTTGCACATGTCTTTTTTTGCTGACAGTGTGCCTGCAAAAGAAATCACAGATGAAACACTGATGAAAAAAAAAAAAAAACACTGATGAAAATCTGATCTAAAACATATACGAGAAAAATCATGGACGTCTCAACATGAGTGCTAAATAAAATGGTAGAAAATGTGCAAAAGTTAATATGTAATTAAGTTTCTCCTAAAGATTCTGCAAAGTTATAGTGGTTGTGAACTATGAAATGTAATTTGTAACCAGGTTTCTGTTACCACATCTGAGAGCAGAATGATGTAGGGGTAGAGATCCTGATTCCAGCGATGTATCACACTGGGCTGCTTGCTGCAGTTTTGATAAAAATCACTGTTTTATCTGCTGCAGTTCTCTGAATGCTGAGCTCTGTATAACCCCGCCCACACCACTGATTGGCAGAAAGCTGCCAATCAGTGGTGGGGTTAGGGTTATATAGAGCGAATGAATATGGAGGACTATATGGCAAAAAGGTTTATTAGTCCTCTAGTGATAATCTCCTGATGATTTTATCAAAATGACAGCAAGCAGCTCAGTAAGTGACATATTGCTGGAATCAGCGTCTCTATCTCTACATTATGCTGTTCTCAGATCAGGTGGAAAAAAACAGGTGACAGATTCCCTTTAAGGGGCTAAATTTTACTGAACTAAAACCCTCATAAAGGTCACTGATCATTCAAATTGGTGATAAAAACTTTTAAGTGTTGAGCTTTACCTCGTTCCTCTTTATTCTCCTGGCTACTATAAGCTGAATCATTCCTCGCCTATTCCCTTCCGTTGACATAGACTTGCGCAGAGTTTCCATGGCATCTTGATTTGTTTTGCCAAGTAGAGATTCACCATTGACAGCGACAAGCTGGTCATTCACACGAAGCCGACCGTCCTATTAGGTGTAAGAGAACAGGGGTCAGACACGTAAACTAATACAGACATTATATAGAGTATAGTATAGAGCTGCTACCAGTAACTGCATCTTCTGACTTATTCTCCAAGTGTTCAATGACAATAGGAGTTTCATCTAGAGCAGAAGAATTTCAATACCTAAGCAAAAAAAAAAAGAATAGGCGCCCTTTGGGATGACCATAACCGGCCACTTATAGTATCCATAACATAGCTACAATTCCCATCTAGCACCTCGTCAAAAGCCGATTGCAGATTAAAGTGATTTCTATATGATAACAGCTGCCGGTTAAAAGATAAAACATTTTTCAGAACCAGGACAATTTATCCTTAACGGTGTTGTCTGGCCTTGGGGTACAAGTCTGTAGTTACTCTATGTGACTGCAGACTTGTGAATCCTCCCAGCTTGCAAACTGCACACTGTGAGGAATATCTGGTGCCAGGAACGGGCAGTCATGTGAACGGACAGTCATGTGACCGCAAGTATGCGATTAGCATACTTCCGGACACATTCTGACCAGACATGTCCTGACTCGCTCATTACACTTGCATTGAGCGAGGCCGCACACGTCTAGTCGGCACTTGACCACATGTATGCAAATCACATACTTCCGGTCATGCATCTGCCGCTCCCAGCACCGGGGAATCCTCACAGAGCAAAGTCAAAGAGTGACTGCAGACTTGCACCCCAAGGAGCACACTATTTTCCCGCCTAATGGCTTTCTTACTTCCTCACTGAAGATGGTGCATACTGATGGTTGACGGTTTGGAGAGTGGTTGCCCGAACTGTCCGCTCTATGATGCTGCAGAGGGAGCTTTGCCTCTGTTGCATCAAAGGAGCACGGGGGAAGAGAAGTGCTTACAAGACCTATAAGAAAGTGCTGCGCTTTTTGCCTAGGAGATCAGTCACTACTGATAGACTGCAGCAGTAACTAGTAATCTAAGCAACGAACAGTCAACACAATTGACAATCCCTCTGTCCTTGAGATTTTTAACAAAAAGTAAAATAAAAACTTGCTTATTTTGTGCTTTGCAATTTTGCTCTTTTAAGATGAGACACCTCCTTCAAGGAGAATTATTTTTTCTTTTTTTTTCGATTCCATCAGTTATGTATTTTTTTTTGCATGATGAGATGAACTTTAGTTTGGTGCTTTTTTGGTACACAAACATTTAGCCTTTAAATTATATTTTTTAGAAAGTGCAAAAATATTTTTTTTTCCTGTGGTACAACAATTATGATTTCATTGCACAGGCCATAACCATTGTGAGGACACCAATATATTATGTGTGTCATGGCGCTGAGAACTTTTGACAACTTTTTTTTAAAGAATCTTTATTTATTTCACTTCCAGTTGATGGCGGCATACCTGGTGGGATACCGAGAGAGATCAGATCAGAGGTTTCCCTGATCATCAGCATTACAGTGGCACTGTGGTTGTGTAACACCGGAATATCAATGGTTTCGACTTCAATGGCACAATGGTAGTGCCTGCCTGATCAGCATATGCCAGCTACTCACGTATTACAAGTTACACATTAATGCTAGGGGCAAAAACAATTTCCCTTCCAGCCATACCACGTCAGACAAAAACAAAACCTAAATAAAGTTATAAAATGACTGACAGTGCAAAAGATCGCCCTAGATAACAGAAGTCGGCCTGATATTAGCCATAGGAGACTTGAAATTGAAATAAAACATTATTGGTTCAAATATTTTTTTTCCAATTTTGACCTGAAAATCAACAAATGAATAGTATCAGTAGATCGAGCAGAGGTGTACAACTCCCAGAAGAGATATACAGCCAGATATAATCTCAACGTATACGGTATATTGATTTTCATCCCTCTCAGAAGGAGAAAAAAGTAATTGGAAGTGCAATGTTATACATTATTGATCAGTATATATCACTTTGCAGACTGTAACATTGGGATTATGCATTGCAAATTACGTTTACGCAATTATCATCGGTAAACTATCAAAAGTGCAGATTACAGAGAAAGAATCGCTGCTTAGATCTCTTCCATCTCCACAAAAGTGTGTGAGAAATGCAAAAAATAAAAAATAAATAATAATTATATATATATATATATATATATATATATATATATATATATATATATATATATATATATATATACAGTACAGACCAAAAGTTTGGACACACCTTCTCATTTAAAGATTTTTTTGTATTTTCATGACTATGAAAATTGTACATTCATACTGAAGGCATCAAAACTATGAATTAACACATGTGGAATTATATACTTAACAAAAAAGTGTGAAACAACTGAAAATATGTCTTATATTCTAGGTTCTTCAAAGTAGCCACCTTTTGCTTTGATGACTGCTTTGCACACTCTTGGCATTCTCTTGATGAGCTTCAAGAGGTAGTCACCGGAAATGGTCTTCCAACAATCTTGAAGGAGTTCCCAGAGATGCTTAGCACTTGTTGGCCCTTTTGCCTTCACTCTGCGGTCTAGCTCACCCCAAACCATCTCGATTGGGTTCAGGTCTGGTGACTGTGGAGGCCAGGTCACCTGGCGTAGCACCCCATCACTCTCCTTCTTGGTCAAATAGCCCTTACACAGCCTGGAGGTGTGTTTGGGGTATTTGTCCTGTTGAAAAATAAATGATGGTCCAACTAAACGCAAACCAGATGGAATAGCATGCCGCTGCAAGATGCTGTGGTAGCCATGCTGGTTCAGTATGCCTTCAATTTTGAATAAATCCCCAACAGTGTCACCAGCAAAGCACCCCCACACCATCACACCTTCTCCTCCATGCTTCACGGTGGGAACCAGGCATGTAGAATCCATCCGTTCAACTTTTCTGCGTCGCACAAAGACACAGTGTTTGGAACCAAAGATCTCAAATTTGGACTCAGACCAAAGCACAAATTTCCACTGGTCTAATGTCCATTCCTTGTGTTCTTTAGACAAAACAAGTCTCTTCTGCTTGTTGCCTGTCCTTAGCAGTGGTTTCCTAGCAGCTATTTTACGATGAAGGCCTGCTGCACAAAGTCTCCTCTTAACAGTTGTTGAAGAGATGTGCCTGCTGCTAGAACTCTGTGTGGCATTGACCTGGTCTCTAATCTGAGCTGCTGTTAACCTGCGATTTCTGAGGCTGGTGACTCGGATAAACTTATCCTCAGAAGCAGAGGTGACTCTTGGTCTTCCTTTCCTGGGGCGGTCCTCATGTGAGCCAGTTTCTTTGTAGCGCTTGATGGTTTTTGCAACTGCACTTGGGGACACTTTCAAAGTTTTCCCAATTTTTCGGACTGACTGACCTTCATTTCTTAAAGTAATGATGGCCACTCATTTTTCTTTACTTAGCTGCTTTTTTTCTTGTCATAATACAAATTCTAACAGTCTATTCAGTAGGACTATCAGCTGTGTATCCACCTGACTTCTGCACAACACAACTGATGGTCCCAACCCCATTTATAAGGCAAGAAATCCCACTTATTAAACCTGACAGGGCACACCTGTGAAGTGAAGACCATTTCTGGTGACTACCTCTTGAAGCTCATCAAGAGAATGCCAAGAGTGTGCAAAGCAGTCAGGTGGCTACTTTGAAGAACCTAGAATATAAGACATATTTTCAGTTGTTTCACACTTTTTTGTTAAGTATATAATTCCAAATGTGTTAATTCATAGTTTTGATGCCTTCAGTGTGAATGTACAATTTTCATAGTCATGAAAATACAGAAAAATCTTTAAATGAGAAGGTGTGTCCAAACTTTTGGTCTGTACTGTATATATATACACATACACACACTGTGTTTATTATTATTAGGCAAGTTGTATTTTAGAGGATTATTTTTATTATTGATCAACTTCTCAATCAACCCAAAAGACTCATAAATATCCAAGCTTAATAATTTTGGAAGTTGGAGTGTTTTTTTTTTAGATTTGGCTATCTTAGGAGGATATCTGTTTGTGCAGGTAACAATAACTGTGCAGAATTATTAGGCAACTTAATAAAAACCAAATATAATCCCATCTCACTTGTTTATTTTCACCAGGTAAACCAATATCAGTGCACAACATTTAGAAATAAACATTTCTGACATGCAAAAACAAAAACAAAAAAAATTAGTGATGAATATAGCCACCTTTCTTTATGATGACACTCAACAGCCTTCCATCCATAGATTCTGTCAGTTGCTTGATCTGTTTTCGATCAACATTGCGTGCAGCAGCCACCACAGCCTCCCAGACACTGTTTCGAGAGGTGTACTGTTTTCCCTCCCTGTAGATCTCACATTTTATGATGGACCACAGGTTCTCTATGGGGTTCAGGTGAACAAGTGAGCCATGTCATTATTTTTTCTTCTTTTAGACCTTTACTGGCCAGCCACGCTGTGGAGTAGTTGGATGCATGTGATGGAGCATTGTCCTGCATGAAAATCATGTTTTTCTTGAACGATACCGACTTCTTCCTGTACCACTGCTTGAAGAAGTTGTCTTCCAGAAACTGGCAGTAGGTCTGGGAGTTGAGCTTCACTCCATCCTCAACCCGAAAAGGTCCCACAAGTTCATCTTTGATGATACCAGCCCATACCAGTACCCCACCTCCACCTTGCTGGCGTCTGAGTCGGAGTGGAGCTCTCTGCCCTTTACTGATCCAGCCTCTGGCCCATCCATCTGGCCCATCAAGAATCACTCTCATTTCATCAGTCCATAAAACCTTTGAAAAATCAGTCTTAAGATATTTCTTGTCCCATTCTTGACGTTTTATCTTATGTTTCTTGTTCAAAGGTGGTCGTTTTTCAGCCTTCCTTACCTTGGCCATGTCCCTGAGTATCGCACACCTTGTGCTTTTTGATATTCCAGTAACGTTGCAGCTCTGAAATATGGCAAAACTGGTGGCGGATGGCATCTTGGCAGCTTCACGCTTGATTTTCCTCAATTCATGGGCAGTAATTTTGCGCCTTTTTTGGCCAACACGCTTCTTGCGACCCTGTTGGCTATTTGCCATGAAAAGCTTGATTGTTCGGTGATCACGCTTCAAAAGTTTGGATATTTCAAGACTGCTGCATCCCTCTGCAAGACATCTCAAAATTATGGACTTTTCAGAGCTCGTCAAATCTCTCTTCTGACCCATTTTGCCAAAGGAAAGGAAGTTGCCTAATAATTAAGCACACCTTATATAGGGTGTTGATGTCATTAGTCAACACCTCCCCTCATTACAGAGATGCTCATCATCAGATTTACTTAATTTGTAGTTGTCTCTCAAGCCTATGCAGCTTGGAGTAGGACAACATGTATAAAAAGTATCATGTGATCAAAATATTAATTTGCCTAATAATTCTGCACGCGGTGTGTGTATGTATGTATACGTATGCATATATATATATATATATATGTATATATATAATATATATATATAAATTAGAGATATACCTGGACAGTGAAAGAATATTTAATATTTAGCCTTTGTACACCAGTATAATATGGCTGAAACAAAGGCATTACATGGAAACCATCATCAGAACTGGACATTGTTTAAAGGGAATCTGTCAGCAGGATTTCACACCCCAGATTATTTATATGTGCGTGTAGCATGTAGAAAGTCCAGCATTATCTTTCCATGACTAGTCTGTTCCTCCATCACTGAGAAATCAGCATTTGAATTGATATGCTAATTAAGCTGAAGGACTAGGGTAGATCTGAAGCATCTGTCAGTCCAGCTCTATTCCCCGCTCAGCACCACCTCCTCCTGCCTGACAGACGGCTCCTTTGCATGAAGTCACACAGCACAAAGTTGTTCGTTAAGCAGGAGGAGGCAGGGAATAGAGCTGGAGTGACAGAGGCTTCAGATCTACAAAAGCCTTTAAACTTCATTAGCATATTAATTCAAACACGGATTTCTCAGTAACAGAGGCCTGGAGTGTCTAGGTAATGGTATTGCGGAATTTACCATTGAACGAGCTACATGCACATATAAATAGTTTGGGGTGTGTAATCCTGAAGACAGATTCCCTTTAATTCAGGGTTTTGTGTTACATGCATTTGTTAAAAAAAAATTGGTAATGTTATTTTTATTCATTTCACTTTAAAAAATAAATAAATAATAATCCTGCAATTCTAAGCACAGGCAGTGTCAGTGCGCATGTGAACACAGGCCAGCCGAGCTCAGGCCGTGCGGACTCTGGGAAGAGAACAATGTAATTCAGAAGTGGGATAAATTATTTTCTCTGGGCCAGTAAAAGGAGAAAAGACTGTATGGTTTTATAAGGACTACATTCCCGATTTCCCTGTATAGTTAGTTTAAAATGAATTTTGGGGGCGACAGACTCCCTTTAAATAAGGCTCCATATGCTCAGAGGCCGGATTACAATGACAGGTAACACCTTCATACCCAGCTGATAAAGCATTCACCAATCACAATGGGCAATATCACATTGCCATGACCACCCACCCTTAACAATGAATTTTGCACACGCTCATTAGATGTCTTAATGCAAAAGACAGAGTTAGTTTCTGACCATTGAGGCCCAAGGGCGGATATATCATTTCTGCAACCTGTGCGGCCACACATGGGCCGAAGAGGTAAGGGGGCCCATTTTGCATTCTTAGGAGCTCTTGGCCTGCAAAGGACTCATATATTGTTCTTGCACAGGGGCCCTTTTCTGTCTGTGTCAGCCAATGTTGAGGCCAATATACAAATGTTATTTTCAGAAACAGAAAGTTAGTCTAAAACACCCTAGTGGCCAGTGTGAAAATTGCAAGTATCTATTTTTTCTATTTTTAACACAGGATTGTGTTATGTAAAAATAAAACAAAAAAAAAAATGCCAAAAATATAAAAAAAAAAAAAATACTTTTACAAAAACCTGATTTAAAACAATAGGTCATTTTCTGATTACAGCTTCTCTTTAAGATGCAATTGGAATGTAAACTTTCAGTTTTAATTCTGTATTTTTGGAAGGGGGGGGGTTGCACTGAACAGATACTGATGACCTTTCTCCAAGGATAGGTCATCCATAACATTTCAGTGGTGGTCCGACACCTGGCATCCCCCACCAATAAGCGGTAATCACATCTGGTGGTAGCAGGGTGTTAACAGTTTAAGGAGCTGGAACAGCACGGCTCCGTACACAGTGTGGTGGTGGTTCTTTTTTTAATAGGTGCTGAGCTGCAGTGATTACAGAGACCGACCACTACAAAGTGTGGGGCGCTCCGCTATACGAGCTGCATACACTCCTTACATTTTGCCGCTGACAGAGCTGACTGGAGGGGGTGCTGGGTCCCTGACCCCAACCAATCTAATATTGATGACCTACTCTAAGGATCAGCTGATCAGCACAGGAAGCCACAGCTGTCAGAATACAAGTATTAAAATGAACAGCTGAGCACATGTAAAGGACTATGCGGCTCCATAACATTCTATGAATACCACAACAGAATTTTCATCTGCTCCATGTTAGTCATTGGTCACTTACTTTGGATGCGGCTCCACCATTAATTATTGATTTTACAAAAATACCCAGGTCAGCATGGTTCTCTTTTGACCGATTGCCCTTGACACTAACACCGAGACCGGCTGATCCAGAATCATTTAGTGGAATTTCAAACGTTAGGAATTCTCTCGTTCCATCAGGAGTGAGAACAAGATCGTCTTCTTCTGGATTCTAGGAGAGTAAGAAAAAAGCTGGTGTAAGGACTAAAAAAATAAATGCCAACTACGGTAATCATTTATTATACCATGTTCTTGAAGGGAATATGGCATCAGAAAATGGCCTATCGTTTAAATCAGGTTTTGCGTTAAAAAACATTGGCAAAAGTTTATTGGCTTATATATCACAATCTTACAGTTATGCCACGTTCAGTATTTGGTCAGTATTTTACATCAGTATTTGCAAGCCAAAACCAGGAGTGGAACAATAGTATAATAGAAACACGTCACCACTTCTGTATTTATCACCCACTCCTGGTTTTGGCTTACAAATACTGATGTAAAATACTCACCAAATACTGAACATGTGAACGTGGCCTTAAAGGGGTTGTCTGGTCCAAACAGATAAGTCTGCAGTCACTCTGTGCGACTGTAGACTTATGAATTCCGCCAGCGCATGAGCTGTGCGCTGCTGAGATTCGCTGGTCTCTTACTCGGGAGCGGAGGGTATGTATGAGTTATACTGCACCCTGTATCATGCCATCTAGTAGGCCACACCCACTGGTCAGCCTCGCTCAATACAAGTGCATGGAGAGCGAGACCACGCCCACTGGACTGGAGTACTTAAAACTCATACACACCCTCCAGTCCCGACTCAGAAACCGGTGAATCCCCGCAGCGCACAGTGCGTGTGCTGGCGGGATTCATAACTCTGCAGTCACTTGGCATGACTTATTGGTTTGGACTGGACAACCCCTTTAAGCAAAGTCTTGCAGTTTTCACACTGGCCAATGGGAATATCACTCACAATAGATTATGTCTCAGGTCCACCTCCTCCCAATTCCTTTCATAATGACCACTGCACACGCTCATTAGATGTTTCAATACATTTGCAAGATTTCTATATTTTTTAATATATTATATGAAAGAAAAAAAATAATCACATTTAAAACAGAAATCTGACGATCAAATGCTTTTGAAACATTTATTATAAAAAACACAGCATTTTTTTCCTCTAAATAAGCGGCAAGAATAAAAAAAAAGTGCAGAAATACGGTAAGTAAAAAAAAAAAAATCTAATTCACAATAGAGTGCAAGGTGTTTGGTGGATACATACGGTAAATTATATTAAACAGGGCCAGCACTAATGAAAGGTGTTCACACGTTGTCTCATGTAAACTGTAGATGTAAAAATGTGGCTTCTAACTGCGCCATAATTGCTCAATTACTAAATCGCACATTTCAAGAAAGGGGAATTCAAAATGTAAACGTGAAATTCCCTACTTACCTTTTCTGAAAAAGTGAGAATTTAATGAGGAATGAAACAAAAAATGTAACTACATGTCCGTTCTGCTTGCAAACACATAGTCACAGCTCCTAGCAGTAGTACGGCCTCAGGATTAGGGCCTCATAAAAGGGGGGATTTTTATTAATTCTAGCAGATCTATGATGGCTCCTTTTCGTCTTCATTAGCTTCCCGTTTAATTGTTAGGTTCAACTTCAAATGTTTCTCATTTAGTTGTATCCTACTTCCACATGTGTATCTTGGAAGACGTTTCTCACAAGGCAGGGATACAACTGCAATGACCTTTTCCATCATTGTCCTGATTCAGCAGAGCGCTGGATGAAACACTGAGCGCTGCTCTGGGGGCTACATTCCGCTTAAATTATGGGAATTGGACAGAAGTTTGCCTGATTACAACAATTGATTACGTAAAGAGGTTTTCTGGTTTCTGAAATCTCCTGTCCCCACCATAGGCAATTTGTTTTAACAAAATGACCCGTGCTTTACATAACCTCCCCAGGTCCAACACTGAGGCTCCATCACTGCAGCCAATCAGTGATCTCAGCAGCTCATGCAGTCTACTTTGGTAAAGCTGCTGAGCTCAGTTATTGGCAGCAAAAGGTGTTGATGTCACATCGGCGCTGCAGACAATTGGAGCAGTGGTGGAGACTCGGCAGTAGACCTGGGGAAGGCAAGAAAAGCGCAGTTTGTCTTTTTTTTTTATAACAAACTGCTGCCAAGGTAGAGAGGTTTTCCTTTAAAAGGGTACAAGGTAATTGCAATCCAGGCAATATCCAGATTTATGGTAGGGGTAGACTGTTTATTATTAATAAATTAACATTAATGAATTATTGTTTAGGGAACAGAAATGTATACTGTATACAAATTTAATAATGAATTCAATAGGATCTGTATACGCCTATATGGAGTAAGCTCCCCCTTGTGGCAGCACCAAGAATACAGAATTTTACACGCTGTTTGTGAGGAATCCAGGGATTACAGAGCTTTAACCCTTGGGGCTCATGCAGACGTTTTTTGCAAAGCGGTCCGAACACAAACTGCAATGAACAGACTGACTGCAGGTCTCCGGTCAGAGCACGACCGCATCATATATATATCTATGAGGCGGTCATGCTCAGTTCAGAAGAGCCGCAGCCAGTGTGTGCATTGCAGTCCGTGCTCGGATTGATTTGCTCAGACGTCAGCATGAGCCTTTAGCCCTTACCGTGGGTCTAATGAATAGCAACAAAAGGACCTCTGATACTGCCAATTCGGATGATTGAACCAGCAGTTGGAGTTAGATTTGCAAGCTTAAAAGGAGTCTATCAGCAGAAAATGACTGTTCAAACAAAGAACAGGCACTTGGCATGGTCAACAGTCCAGTGCACCATCCTACCCAATTGTTTTTCAACTGTCTCGAGCCTCTGTGAAGTCAGAGCTGTCAATCAAGAAAGAGAGGGTAGGAAATAGATGCAAAACAAGCAGGCGGAAGGTGCATTGAGCTATTTGGCCACGATAAGGGTGCACCAAGTGCCTGTGCTAGGTTTCAACAGTCATTTTGTGCTAACAGACTTTAAGATGGGTGCAAAAATACACCATTATTTCACAAAAACATAGAATTGGATCATCACGTTTTAGAGAATTTGGTGTTCAAAGGTGGACATTTACTTCTCTATAAGAAGGGTGCATATCCAAGTGAATGGGAATGAAACAAAATAATACATCATTAAAAAAAATGGACGAAATATTGGTAAAGAAGTCAGAGAACTGGTATTATAACGTTCCATATGGGTTTGGCTTTACTCTATTTAGGCTTGTCCATCACCTCCATGTATAAAAATATGTGACCAAGTTTATATATGACACTATCATTAAAGGGGTATTCCCATCTCAAAGATCCTATCCCAATATGTAATAGGTGTAATAATAATAACAATAATATTCGCAAATACCTCCAATTAGGAATGTAGTATAGTTCTCCTGATTCACTATTTCACTTACCTCTTGTGCAGGGCATTGCAGTAGCTTAGGTATCCACGGTTACGACAACTAAGAGCTCTCTAACTAACTGCCACTCTATGAGTGGATGTAACCATGGATACCTAAGCTACTTTAATGTCCTGCACATGAGGTAAGCAACATAGAGAATCTGAAGAACTATACCAAATATCTAATTAGAGGTATTTGCTAGTATCACTATTACTACACCTACTACATATAGGGGTACGATCTTGGGGATGAGAATACCCCTTAAGGCAAGAAAAAAAAAAAGTAAAAAAAAAAAAACAAAAACAATACACAGCTTCATCAGTAACAACTGTCCCATCCTGCTGCCAGTAGATCAAGGAGAAAATGCTTCCACCCCCAACCAGTTATCTCCACCACTTCCTGCTTACATATTCATTACTGATTCTAACTATTAGGTCTTTCCCATGTTTCATTCAAAACATTTACTTGACACAAAGGTCATTGGAAATGACTTCAGCTGATTGAAGCCGCTCATGTATATAATTTCTAATAAAGAACTGATGAATGATAAAATATGTTGAATACTTTGGCTTTAATATCACATTTTATATGAAGGTGACAGTGCAGCAAGTTGCACGCCGTACACTGATGCATTTATATGCAAATGTGAAGAACAAAAATGGACGGCAGTGATTGATTAGCCAAGTGAGCAAAAGTACAACAAAATATAAAACTAGCGACTGCAATTCTTTTGAGAGATCTATTATGAAAAACTAAAGATCATGCTTTGTACGTCAGCCAGATACACTGCTTCAATACGAAGCTTATTTTTTGTAAATTTTTGTGCTTAAAAGTTGATAAATAACTTTTTATTTAAAAAAAAAAAAAAAAAAAGAAAGAAAAAGGATGTCCATACTTTTGTAATGGCAAATTAAAATAAATATCAATGTGTTACAGATAAAGAAAACATATTTGTTAATTATATTTTTTATACTGAAATTTAATTTAAATCTAATCCAAATTAATGAAGTTCTATGTTTTACACATTTGTTTGCATCACTGCTCAAAGCCACGTGTAAAAATCCCAGTTGGCCTCCAGTCTACCCCACCCAAATTTTTGGCTAGTCATATCACAACACACATTCCTAAAATTGAAATTGAAACATCAAGAAGGAGAAGTCTTGGGATTGTGGAAATCACAGGATGGATAGACATGTTAATGATTTGCAAATGATGAAAAATCAAAACATCTCGATTTACTCAGTATCGAGTATGAGTGGCAAGTGCAAAAAGCCCTGCACTAACAACCTTGGCCACTCTCAATGCGTTTATTAATTGGTTGTATGAGGAATGTTCTGCCACGCTTAATGCCTTTGGGCAAATAATCAAGATCCACTGCAGCTCCCTTTGCAATTCTCAACAAATGACGTCCCAATATGCTTGATGGGAGACAATTCTTGGAACACTGCAGGTCACGGTAGCATGTTTAGCACACAAGCTGCTCACAGTAGCGGCCTGGTGTTGTCATGTTAAAAACTGCTCCTGGGACACTTTGGAGAATGATTTTGAACGGCTGTTTTGAATAAATCCTTATTAATGTGCAGCATTACTAGTTTGCCTTTGGCCATGTGGGTTTATATTTCCCTTTAATAGTTGACAAAAAGCAGAACTATCCATGTAAATTACGTATATTGTATATGACCTAGTGCAAAAAAAGGCAGAGCCATAAGCATGAGGGCAGTACAGTAACACACGGTGTCCGATTAATCATTAGCGTTTTTATTTAAATCTATTTTCTTTTTTTGGCTGGTGATATTTGTTGACTTTTTTTGTGCCAAATTCTACAAAAATGCTGCACACTGTTCATGAGTTTTGAGCAAAATCAGAAATGCCCTTTTTTTCTATTATTATTTCTATTATTTATTCTACTTTAGAGATTATCTTTATTTTTGTCTTATTCTTGCAAATTTTTAGTGCAAAAAGTTTAATTTTCTGCTAAGTTTTGCAAAATTTCAGACGCATATAAAATCACTCCAGCGGGAAGGACTGGAGCACATTAATCAATTTAGATTTTTTAAAAAGTTGCTAAATCAGTCAAAAACATCTAGAAAACCCAAACCTGGCCTCCCAATGGCAAATATTAAACAAACTAAAAAACAAACAGGTGAGAGCATAAAACAGACTTTAATAAAAGCCGCAAATTAGAAGATTACCGTATATACTCGAGTATAAGCGGAGTTTTTCAGCACATTTTTATATAATCGAGTATACAGAAATTCCGTTGGTGAATAGTGTGGGGGAGGATCGGGGGGTACAGCGGTGCACACGCAGTAAGCAGCTGCTGCAGCTACCATGTGTGCCCACTCCCATGGGCGTGGAGAAGAATATTCATTAGCTTTAGTAGTGGGCACAGAGGAGGGCCGAGCTGCAGCTACTAAAGAGAATGCATATTCAACTCTCCTCCACGCCCATAGTCCCGGCGTGGAGAGGAGTGAATATCCCCGCAGTTCACCTCGCCGTCTGAGCCATGCGCTCCTCAGATGCTGCCATGAGCTGCTGCAGGAGAAGAGAACGTAGAGCTGGAGCAGAGGTGAAGAAGGAAGGTGAGTATAAGTATTTATTTTTAATGTGTGCAGTGATGGGGCATACATACCAGAATTGGGGGATGAGTGGGCCATACATATCAGGACTGGGTGATGAGGGGGCCATACATATCAGGACTGGGGGATGAGGGGGGCATACATATCAGGACTGGGGGATGAGGGGGGCATACATACCAGGACTGGGGGATGAGGGGGGCATACCTACCAGGACTGGGGGATGAGGAGGCCATACATACCAGGATTGGGGATGAGGAGGCCATACATACCAGGATTGGGAATGAGGAGGCCATACATACCAGGATTGGGAATGAGGAGGCCATACATACCAGGATTGGGGGATGAGGAGGCCATGCATACCAGGATTGGGGGATAAGGGGTGCCATGCATACCAGGATTGGGGGATAAGGGGTGCCATGCATACCAGGATTGGGGGATGAGGGGTGCCATACATACCAGGATTGGAGGGGGGTTAGGGGTGCCATACATACTAGGATTGGGGGGGGGGTGAAGGGTGCCATACATACTAGGATTGGGGGGGTGCCATACATACCAGGATTGGGGGATGAGGGGGCCATGCATACCAGGATTGGGGGGATGAGGGGTGCCATGCATTACCAGGATTGGGGGATGAGGAGGCCATACATACCAGGATTGGGGGATGAGGGGGCCATACATACCAGGATTGGGGATGAGGGGACCATGCATACTAGGATTGGGCATGAGGGGTGCCATGCATACCAGGATTGGGGGATGAGGGGTGCCATGCATACCAGGATTGGGGATATGGGGACCATGCATACCAGGATTGGGGATGAGGGGACAATGCATACCAGGATTGGGGATGAGGGGGCCATGCATTCCAGGATGGGGAAATTTACCAGTAGCTGCTGCATTTCCCACCCTAGGCTTAAACTCGAGTCAATAAGTTTTCCCCGTTTTTTGTGGTAAAATTAGGCACCTCGGCTTATACTCGAGTATATACAGTAAGTGGGCTCAAATGAAAAACAGGTGAAAACATTAACAATTAGATAAAATAAGTCCAATAATGAACTATGCTCAAAGTCTGGTTCTCTATTACATGGCTGTATGTGTGCCATGGGCCAACTTATATGCCTCATGAGGTGCGGTATTAGTGGTAATTTTCACCAAGTAGCAATATGAAGGAGCAGGTCACAATTTTTCTATACTAGAAAATAAATATATTAAAAAAAAAGTTCAGCCTACTTCTACATAAATCTTCAGGCACAGAGACATAAGCAGAGCCCCACAGAAGTCTTTGGGTGCCCCATGATGACTACATACAACTTGTGAGGTTATATGGAGTTGTATAAAAGCCATGTGTAGGAGGCT
The DNA here is from genome assembly GCF_046119375.1 of Phyllobates terribilis. Taxonomy (NCBI): domain Eukaryota; kingdom Metazoa; phylum Chordata; class Amphibia; order Anura; family Dendrobatidae; genus Phyllobates; species Phyllobates terribilis. The sequence goes on from NW_027362764.1 coordinate 93,698,104, forward strand.
TAATCATAAAAGTATATAAAATAACCATTTGGCTTATATTTAGAAACGCTGATGTTGTTTTCGTTTCGTTATAAAAGTACCAGGAAATTAATAAATTAAGCTCTTTCAATAATTGAGAAAATTGCAACGTGTCAATCCGTTGTGACTTTCGGAAGGCCGACACAATGACGCTCTTTGGTGCAAGTTGTTTTCTTACCATTCAATTTAGATTATTGCCAAGATTTTGCAGGGGAAATATTTTAATTTCCTCCACATGCCAGCTAACTATTACTGAACCTATACATTGCACATATACATTGAAATTCATTATTCTCATTATCTAAGCTATTACACCACATCTGGCAGAAATTGTATGTATGCACTTTGGCAGAAGCTGTGAAATATCACTTGCCAAACAGAATTGTATTTTCATGACTGTTAAGAAACTTGCATTTGACTCCGACCTTAATGAGAAACGATTGTGTGGTTGTATGTAGTTTCTGAAGTCTAGAGCGCCTCCCAGAGGTGGTAGTTAAGCTCAACTCTTAGGCATTAGGCCACATTAAGCCGTCAGTGGTTTTTCTCATATGCAAAAAAAAAGAAGGGAGTGTCATCTACGTTTTTGATCTGATTTTCATCAGTGCTTCAGTTTTTACCATCAGTGATTTTCTTTTCCACATTCATTTCAATGGGTGAAAAACACTGCAAAAACGCTGAAAGAATTGACAAGCTGCAGATTTAAAAAACAATCATGGTTAAAATCCACAATGGAAAAAATAAACAGCATGAGCAGGAGATTTCAGAAATCAAACTCATTCTGACGGTAATGTAAACTGAAGTGGTTTTTACTCTGGAAAAAAAAAGCAGTAAAATGTAGGGTGTGAACAAGCCCCAAGAATCATACTTCTCCCCTATTTCTTCATAGATGGTAAGCTTGCGAGCAGAGCCCTCACTCCCTTTGGTATCTGTTGAGTTACGTGTTTTTCTGTAATGTCTTTATTGTCTGTACAAGTCCTCGCTAAAATGTAAAGTGCTGCGGAATATGTTGAAACTATAAAAATTATTATACTTCCCATCCTTATCAGTGGCAGGATTACAAAGTCAGATTATACAGAACTTGTAAGGCAGGTTTCCACCAATCACAATAGGTGATGTCACAGCTGTCCTCCTCCCCCTCACTTCACACGCTCATTAGACCCCTTAATACAAAAGATAAGGTTGGGATCTGACCATTGTGGCTATGTACACGTGTTGTTTCCTGATACAAAAGGATGTACGATTTTAAAAATTCCCAGCGGCCGGTGTGTAAATTGCAAGATTTCTTCTATTCTTCTATTTGTAATACAAATTGTAATAAGTTGGAAAAAAATGACAATAAATACATTCAACATAAAAATCTGATTTAATCAATAGATCATTTTCTGATAATAGCTTCCATTTATAGGGGCTGTGTAGAAATTTAAAGTGATGGGCTATACTTAGGAAGCCTCGAATACTCCCACAATCACTTTATGCAGTCATATCAATGTACACATTCCTACTCTTGAGTATGGTACTGCAGCTCTGCATGTTCAATTAAGTAAGCTGAGCTGTACGCAGGTCACATCAGTGTCAGGTTCTTTGGGTGCTATGACCATGGGGGCCCCGGGGATTACACAACCTCAAATAACACTATTGTGAAGATAGGATAACAATAGAAAATCCTTTAAAGTTGAAGATGACTAGCAACCACTTATCGTGATATGGTTTTGACATGGCACACAGGCTTGATTAAAGTCTGTAACACTTTGTAAGGAGCATACATTTTTACAACAGGGCAAAGTCTAATTCATATGGCTTTTTATACAGGTGTGATTCCAGTACTGACCACAAGTTTTCTAACCCAAACTAAGCTTCTTCTATGATGCGGTTTTGTTCAAATCAAGACACCTGCATTCAGGTAGGGAATTGTGACCATAATAAGGACAAGAAAATACATAATATGGTCATGAATCCTTCCTTAAAGGAGTATTCCTAAGTTGCCCCCTGTGCAGCTCAGAGCTATGCAGTCTCCTTACTTCCTGGTTTCTGCTGCTCTCCTCCATGCGTGACTGTTCTGGGGAGCAGCAGAACTGTAGTAGTAGTATAATTAGAACACTGGGAACAAATTCTTCTGTAATACACTCAGGCTGTGGTTTGTTCTGGAGTGTACACTGTATTCACATATAGGGATAACAGGGCATTTGAATAAGCACAGAGCTGCAGACAGTGAGAGTCGAGAGGTGTAATTAGACCTGCTGTGAAAGCTACAGGCTGACAATTTTTCAAGATTTATAACAGCAGCTTGTCAGGAGCTGAGAGGCAGGAGGAGGGAAGCGAGCAGCTGTTGTACAGAAATCAATGGGCTGGAGAGAGGTGGCTGAGATATTAGTAGTTAACCTATCTTCTGGAATACAGAAACTGTGCACTTGTCTGGGCAGGCACTGGTGGCCATGCTCCATGGAAATCAGCTGTACACTATGAAAGATAAAAGGTCTCATTGCAGGAAAATGATAGTTAGAAGAAGCAAGTCGCTTGCAAACTTGATTATTTTCATACTGTCTAACTAATTAAAGCAATGTAATAACTTGAGAATACCACTTTAACATAACCTTTGTCAAGAAGGTTGACATGCTTCAATCTCATTGAACATTGTGGCTGCCTGAAACTTAGTCTAAAAATATCTATATTGCCAATAAAAAAAGCAATCTACACGACTTTTACCCTGCAATGAACTATTTTAATAAAGAAAAACTCTTCAATGGTAAACTTCCACCTTAATGTCTTACACGCTTAGCCCAACACTTCAAAGATAAGTCTGAGATCAATTTCAATGTTCACTTGAAAAAAAATAGATGAATCTGATGGGTATTTTCAAAGAAATAAAATTTATGGCATGTGATTTTCTTCCTTTAGCAAAATCAAAGCTATGTGAAAAGGAATCAAATAACTACTTCCATATGTCTTATTATTTGGCTGTCTTCGGAAAAGTCACTAGGTGTCTCTTTTAATATGTATTTTCTCAATCTCGCTCTTCTTAACCTGCTGTGGGGACGGAACAGAACCAACATCCAGTGCCGGCTCAAACAATAGCCACAAATGTGGATGCAACATCAAGAGCGAGCGCGATATTTTTATAAGACGGTATTAGCTAATTAAAACGATGCAAGCAGAGTCTCCTGCCGCTCCTGGAACTCTCTGCAGACAGACAATTGTTCATTTCATATCAGTTTTTATTCTCCCCCAAGAAACTGTTTCCCCTTAAGAGATTTGGAGATAAAATTACTTGTAAAATATTATTTTATTTACTTTAGAAATTGAAAATAAATGAAATTACCATTTTCCCGTAAAGCAAACGGTCTCAAATGTCTTTTATAAACTCAATCTTTTCCATCCTTTATCCCTTAATGTATTAACATCTGTGATGAGCGAGGAAGTCTTAACTTACAGAGAAAACATCTTACGGGGAAAGAGTGCCCCAATGCCATAGACCTTCCAAATATTTGCTTTAAGGGAAGGTATTGGTTTTACAGAAGATTATTTTGTCTTAAGTGCAAGAAAGAAAAAATAAAGAAATACTGGCACCCGAAGTCAAGAACCAACAGAATACTACGATGTTGGGCACAATTAATAATATACTATATAGACTTCAGTTAGGCTCTACTGTTACACCATTTGCCTTCAATGTCATGATTTTTTCTCAACATACCATAATGTTTATTAAGGATATGACCATATATAGAATTCAGAACAACCACCGAACGTCATACAATCAGAAAGATCACAATCAATGGAATATCGAAAAGTCAAAAAACAGAACCGTCCCTGATGGAGTCCATCACCTGAGCAATTGTAATTCAATGTCGTAAATAAAGGTAAATCTGTCAGCAGGTCTTTGCAATGTAATCTGAGAGAAGCACAATATAGGGGCTGAGACCCTGATTCCAGCGATGTGCGTGTTACTTGCCGGTCTGCTTGCTGTCATTTTGATACAATCCCTGTTTTTTCTACTGCAGATCTAACAGAACTCTGAATGCTGAGCTTAGTGTAACCCCGCCCACACCACTGATTGGCAGCTTTCTGTGCACACTGACAAAAAGCTACCAATCAGTGGTGGGGGTGTGGTTACATAGAGGACTATATGGCACGAGACAACTAGTCTTGTAGTGATAATCTGCTAATAAAACACTGATTTTATTTAAAACAGCCACACACATCCTAGTCCTAGTTAGCGACAATGCTAGAATCAGGCTCTCAGCCCCTATATCATGCTGCTCTCAGACTACATAGCATAAAGCTGCTGACAGGTTCCCTTTAAAAATTCTGTTGATTCCATATCATACCGCCACGTTCAATTCAAAGTTATATTATTGAGATATTTTCTCACACCAGATTTGCTTCAAGAGAAGAATAATCCCACAATATAGTGACATAAGGAGCCATTACTGAATCGGCCGTGCCACTTTACAGCCTGTGTAAAAATCTTTGCTAAGTGTAAGAAGCATTAAAGCCCATTTAGCTAGGGGGATTATCAAGTAATGAGCGTTCCTAAGAATGCTCGCTCCTGACTATTGGACTGTCTAAACAGGCCGGCAAATAGGTGACAAATGTGCAAAATGATTGTTCGTCAGTTGCGATTATTTTAATCGTCCGGTGTAAACAGGTGATGTGCTACTGATAAAAATATTCTATGAGCACAGAGCGATTGCATTGATGATTACTCTGCACATAGAATTGTCGTCAGCTGGTCAAAACTGGTCATTAAATGACCGCCAATCCGCTAGCATGTCATCGATCAGCGGTCACTTAATGACCATTAAATTAACTGGGCTTCAATTCATGCTGTCACGGATTTGGGCAGCATGAATCAAGTGACAGGTTCCCTTTAAACTGCAGCTCCAATCACATTATGTCCCACGTTACTAGGATCCATGTACCTCTGCATCTTGCTAAAAATAAGCTTTGTTCGCTGCTTTCCTGCATGGTACTCAGCGCTGTGCGGCTCGAAAGGCATGTACGGACCAACCTCGGTGCCGGAATTGTGCTTCCTAACTTGGTCCCATTAGTCAAAAGCAGAGGGGCTGGGTCAGAGAGCTCACTCCAGGCATCAACATTGGTCCATGGGACTGCATGGCCCCGAGTACAAAGCAGACGAGCAGTGTATAAAGATTCATTTTAGTGGTATGCCGGGATACCGGGGCACACGGAATGAATCATTAGGATCCTAATTAGGAGGGACATAAAGGGGTATTCCCATTTCCAAGGTCCTATCACAATATATAGTAGGTGTAATAATAATAATAATATTAGCAAATACCTCTAATTAGAAATGTAGTATAGTTCTTCGGATTGCCTATGTCAATTATTCCATGTGCAGGGCATTGTACTAGCTTAGGTATCCACGGTTACGATCACTCATATAGTGACAGCTAGTTGCTCGTGATCATAACCTTGGATACCCAAGCTAGTGCAATGCCCTGCACATGAGGAAAGGGACATAGCAAATCAGAAGAACTATACTACATTTCTAATTGGAGGTATTTGCTAATATTATTACACCTACTACATATTGGGATAAGATCTTGGAGATGGGAAACCCCTTTAATGTTCTGGCAACAGTTTAATAACGGGGAAAACTGAAGACAGGTTTCCTTTAAATTCTTCTGCGTAGAGTTTAATTCATCCACTATTATTTCTATCAAATTGAAACAAAAATGATTTGTTAATGTAAACTTTGTAGACGTCTTATTGCTATTTGACTTATCAAGTTCTTACCGGCTCTCTTGTATTAGGGACTGGATTTGCTTCCGGAATCTAAAATGGGAAAAAAAGAAAAAGTATTGACATATTTATTATAATAATCCATATATAATGCAAAGATCACTACAAAATGTAACAATCGTGCAACGAAAAGCAGAAACTGCTTTATTCCATTATGTCTGTGTGTTATAGTCGATGGATTTTTAAATTTTTTTCCTATTCATACGAAGAAGTAATGGGAAACAAATTAGGGGTTATATATTAAATGGACCAAGTATGATACTAAAAGAATACATATAATTTCTCATCATACATTCCTGTAAGTAAAAACATTACCACACACAATTAATTCCTGATTAAGTCTTTAGTAAAGGCACAAGATGAAATTAATCAAATGCATGTAAATGGAGGACTCAGAATATTTACCAAGGATAATTAGTCATTTACAAAAAAAACATGAATAACTGCACCATCTGGGCATGGCATGAACATCATGCCAACGTAGGGAACAGCGACAGCCCTGCGATGTGACTGGCTGTTGCTGACAACAACTCAAATACAGTTGTCACAGATAAATGATATTCATAGCTCCAGCTGTACTGCGAATGAGAAGCTCATCTGCCCCACACACACGAGAGCACCCGTCCTCCCCAACCCGGGCCACCGGGACTCATGCACAGGGTGTACGGCGCAGCCGCAGAGTCCAAACACTGCAAAGCCAAAGCATAAGGCTGGGAGAAATGAGCTTAGAATAAGACTATTAACGGTTTGCTCCCGACATTCCTTGTATAAATGATACAATGCAAAATTAGAATCCATTATATAAAGTGCTGGTAACACAAGACGCAAGGCAGAGAGAGACAGAGAGGCAAGGCAGAGCGAGAGACAGAGAGGCAAGGCAGAGCGAGAGACAGAGAGGCAAGGCAGAGCGAGAGACAGAGAGGCAAGGCAGAGCGAGAGACAGAGAGGCAAAGAGGCAAGGCAGAGCAAGAGACAGAGAGGCAAAGAGGCAAGGCAGAGCGAGAGACAGAGAGGCAAAGAGGCAAGGCAGAGCGAGAGACAGAGAGGCAAAGAGGCAAGGCAGAGCGAGAGACAGAGAGGCAAAGAGGCAAGGCAGAGTGAGAGACAGAGAGGCAAGGCAGAGCGAGAGACAGAGAGGCAAGGCAGAGCGAGAGACAGAGAGGCAAGGCAGAGCGAGAGACAGAGGCAAGGCAGAGCGAGAGACAGAGAGGCAAGGCAGAGCGAGAGACAGAGAGGCAAGGCAGAGCGAGAGACAGAGAGGCAAGGCAGAGCGAGAGACAGAGAGGCAAGGCAGAGCGAGAGACAGAGAGGCAAAGAGGCAAGGCAGAGCGAGAGACAGAGAGGCAAAGAGGCAAGGCAGAGCGAGAGACAGAGAGGCAAAGAGGCAAGGCAGAGCGAGAGACAGCGAGGCAAGGCAGAGCGAGAGACAGAGAGGCAAGGCAGAGCGAGAGACAGAGAGGCAAGGCAGAGCGAGAGACAGAGAGGCAAGGCAGAGCGAGAGACAGAGAGGCAAAGAGGCAAGGCAGAGCGAGAGACAGAGAGGCAAAGAGGCAAGGCAGAGCGAGAGACAGAGAGGCAAGAGGCAAGGCAGAGCGAGAGACAGAGAGGCAAAGAGGCAAGGCAGAGCGAGAGACAGAGAGGCAAGAGGCAAGGCAGAGCGAGAGACAGAGAGGCAGGAGGCAAGGCAGAGCGAGAGACAGCGAGGCAAGGCAGAGCGAGAGACAGAGAGGCAAGGCAGAGCGAGAGACAGAGAGGCAAGGCAGAGCGAGAGACAGAGAGGCAAGGCAGAGCGAGAGACAGAGAGGCAAGGCAGAGCGAAAGACAGAGAGGCAAGGCAGAGCGAGAGACAGAGAGGCAAGGCAGAGCGAGAGACAGAGAGGCAAGGCAGAGCGAGAGACAGAGAGGCAAGGCAGAGCGAGAGACAGAGAGGCAAGGCAGAGCGAGAGACAGAGAGGCAAGGCAGAGCGAGAGACAGAGAGGCAAGGCAGAGCGAGAGACAGAGAGGCAAGGCAGAGCGAGAGACAGAGAGGCAAGGCAGAGCGAGAGACAGAGAGGCAAGGCAGAGCGAGAGACAGAGAGGCAAGGCAGAGCGAGAGACAGAGAGGCAAGGCAGAGCGAGAGACAGAGAGGCAAGGCAGAGCGAGAGACAGAGAGGCAAGGCAGAGCGAGAGACAGAGAGGCAAGGCAGAGCGAGAGACAGAGAGGCAAGGCAGAGCGAGAGACAGAGGCAAGGCAGAGCGAGAGAGAGGCAAGGCAGAGCGAGAGGAGGCAAGGCAGAGCGAGAGACAAGGCAAGCAGAGCGAGAGCAAAGCGCGGGGGGGGGAGGGGGCAAGGCAAGAGCGCAGAAGGCAGAGAGGCAAGGCAGAGACAGAGGCATGGGCGAGAGCGGAGAGAGAGGACAAGGCAGAGCGAGATGAACAA